>NC_056732.1:637574498-637849498 GCF_019279795.1 Protopterus annectens
ATTTCAAAATGCCATATACTCTATACAAGTTTATATCCAAAATGGAAGAAAAAATAATATAGTTAAAGGTCAACTAATTAGACTATCATGTATTATTTCTGAAGATTATATTTTTCTAGATGAGGTATATAAATTAGAAGATATTTTAACAGTGAAATATTTTCCTAGTATATTAATTGAGAATTCTTTGAAATATATTTTGAAGAGAAGGCATGGGAGATTTAGTCCAATTATAAAATGTGATTGGCTGATTAAAAAGGACACAGTACAAAAATAGATTATCAACAAAACAAGGTATGTGTTATACCATTTTCGAGTGAGGCCCATTTTATTATAGAAATTATTATTAGTAGTAACTGGAAATCATTTATTAATAATAATGACTAGCATGACAAACTGGGTTCATGCTCTTGCTTTGTTTTTTAAAAATGGGTAAAATATTAAAAAATATTTTGAAGGGAATACAGTAAATTCTAATCAACGTAACAGACATGGTATGTTTAAATTGGGTAGTTGTGTACAGTGTGGCTTTATTTTGAAAGGTATAAGTAAAACACTGTACAGTTTTGATGGAACTATTATAGGTAATGGTATGTGCTACTATTGGAGTTAAGTAATTGCGAGTTCTGCCAGACTTTCTATTTCAATAAAACAAAAAGAGCTTAGAAAAGAGAATATTTGAATACTTTTATGGCATCATTTCTAAATATTCTAATATTGCTTTATTTAGACACAACACATGATGTTCACACTACATCACATTTTATTTTTTACTTAACCATACCTCTCAGTTTGAAACCCTCTACCCCACTAACATATCACAGTGTTAAAACCTTAAATTCCAACCCCAGGGACAAGCAATATCTAAAACTTCTAAATAAATTCTTAAAGCTTATAATTAAACTGCACTATAACCTATAGATGGTGATATTAATCCCAACCCTGGCCCATCCACACCTATGAACAAAACCTCCTGTATCAACACCCCCCACTAACATACTCCATAACAGCCCCCCCTTAATTCTGTCCTAACCTTTCACTTAAATATCAGAAGCCTGATACACATGTTTCTAGCAATACACCTCCCAACATAATGTGCCTCACAGAAACCTGGCTAAAACCTTCTACTGATGACTGTCAGGTTCTACCACCAGGCTATAACATGCACCGACTAGACCACATGGGAAAGAAGGGAGGAGGGGTAGCAGTGCTCTATAAAAACACATTATGATTCCATACAGCCATCTCCATTTAATAATCTGGAAATCCTCACTAGTAAAATTCAAATAAATACTACTAAAAGAATAAACATTATCTGTATCTATATTCCCACAGGAAATAACATAATCACCATCGAAAATATTCTCAAATGGACATCTACAACCTATCCCCAAGAAACCATTATACTTGGTGACTTCAACATCGACTGGTACACCTGTTTAGCTGAATCCCCTGTCACTCATGTTAATCTCTTTGGATTCACACAAATAATAACTGCCCCTACTAGAATTAATAAGTCTTCTCACAAAGAAGCATATTAGACTGGATACTCATCAACAGTCACCCCCACATGTATAAATCTGGTACCCTCCTCGATACCCTTAGTGATCATTCCCCAACTTACATTATTAAGCAAAGGACAGGAAACCCCCACCAGACCAAATTCAAAACAGTCAGCAATAACAAAAAGCCATGGTGGTGCAGCGGTTAGCATTGTCGCCTCACAGCAAGAGGTTCTCCGGTTCGATCCTCAGCTGGGGTGCCTTCTGTGCGGAGTCGGCATATCCTCCCTGTGGTCACATGGGTTTCCTCCAGGTGCTCTGGTTTCCTCCCACACCTCAAAGACATGCTGTAGGTGGATTGGACACTCTAAACTGGCCCAAAGTGTGTGCGTGTGTGTGCCTTCTGTGGAAGGTTGGGCGCTGAGTTGGCAACTCGGCACCATAAAACTCCACTGCCAATCATGAATGCACAGGTTATCCACTGTGGCGACTCCTAACTGGGAAAAAGCCAAAAGAAGAAGAAAATCAACTTCCAAAAAGTGCTTGGCTCTGTCAACTGAGCAACCCTTAAACACTTGCCACTAGAAGAGGCTGTAGCACACTTCAGTGCTACATTCCTAAGTATCCTTGTAACTCATGCTCCTGCACAAACTATTAGAACAAAATCAGACTCTGCACCTTGTCTCTTTAAAGAAACTAAGTCAAAAATTAATCTTAGAAATAAAACCTGGGACAAATGGCATGCTACTAAAGCCCCACTCGACCATCTAAGATATCATCAGCATAGGAACGATACAAAAAAATCCATTCTACTTGACAAAAAAAACTACTACCACAACCTCCTACAAAAACACCAAAACAACACCCAGAAGTTCTGATCAGGTGTAAACCAGCTTCTAGATCCAGGAAAATCTACCACTCCAACCCAATCAAACCTCACCCATAAACTCCCTGAGACTACTGCTAATGCTGTTAATAACTTTTTCACTGACACTATCCAATCCCTAGCCAACCAACTAACCCCCACAAGTTCTACCCCCACTCCTGTCACACCTGCTACCCATCCCCTTCAAATTCCAGCCAGTCCCCATCACCTTCATCTAATCCCTAATTAGAAAATTAAAACCCACCACCCTATCAGCCAAACTTCTCCCAGTGGAGTACCTTCAAAAATCAGCAGATACCATAGTCTACCCTATTTCCATCTTGATCAACAGGACTTTAATAGAAGGTGCCATCGCCTCTATCTGGAAAATATCCCACATTATCCCACTCCATAAAGGTGGAGCTTCTACAGAATGTTCCAACTACAGACCTATAGTAATTCTTTCACCATTAGCCAAAATAATGGAGAAGTGTGTACATAAGCAACTTATGCACCATCTCACCCAGAACAATCTACTGGCCAACTCACAGCATGAATTTAGACCCCATCACAGCACCACCTATGCCCTCCTTTCATTTATTAATGTCATACAACAAAATCAGAACAATAATATGCTATCTTCTGCTCTCTTCTTTGACCTCTTTAAGGCCTTTGATATGGTTAACCACCAACTACTCATTCACTCTCTGGGATCTATTTCCCTGCACAATCATGTTATCCAGTGGTTCCTCTCTTACCTCAGCAATAGACAACAGGCAGTAATATGGCAGAACAAACTGTCCACCCTATTACCTCACACCCTTGGAGTCCCTCAGGGTTCAATTCTAGGTCCCCTACTCTTTTCTATCTTCATCAATAGCCCCAACACTGTCCTTCCAAAAATAACCTGCATCCAATATGCAGACAATTCCACCCTGATTTGCCCTGCCTCCTCACCATCAGAACTGTAAACCTTAACCCAGAATACATTTCACATAGTTGAACACTGGCTCTCTAATCACAGGCTACTCCTGAATACTAACAAAACTAAATTGCTTCTGTTTGCCACCACCAGTAGATCCACCCCACCCTCCATCTCCATAACCTCCAACAATGATACCACTATTACCCTGACAACCACAATAAACTATTAGGTGTCATAGTGGATAACTCAAATTTGATTTGCATGTCAATAAAATTATTAAAACAATCAACAAGAAGCTTGGGTCACTATATAGAAATAATCCCTTCCTATGCCCCATTAGCCAGGACTGCCATCACCTGCTCTCATCTCCTCTCCACCCTTCTATATGCCTCCCCCATACTCTCTAATTTAAATAAATCTGAACTCAGCAAATTCTCATGCTCCAATAACCACATTGTCAGATTTGCCACAAACTCCACATACAGGATCCATCACTGTGAAAACCTCAAACACCTAGGATGGCTTGAATTACCCAATGTAATATTGGTCAACCAGCTTATAGTAGCACACAAAATTCTCAACAAACCTGAAAATACTCATGCACTCACAAACATACTAACACCTTATAATAGCCCCAGGCCACTACGCTCATCCAATAAACTCCAGATACAAACACACACAGCCTCCCTCTTTGACAACTTTGTTGGCAGAACATGGAATTCTCTCCCAGCCAGCCTTACCCTGGAACCCTCTCTAAATCTCTTCAAAAATGGCTTGAAACAATACTTTGAAACACATTGGTTCTGCCCCTGTACTAACCCAGATTAACCACCACTCTGTCCATCAAAGACAAAAATTAGGGTGTGCATTCACTCCTCTTATCTAATTTGCTAATTACTGACAAATTATGTTTATGTAAAGTTATTATAAATACTGCGTGTTCCTTCCTATGGACTGCATTTTTTTATATACTTGTAAATTTGCATGCCTCTTAACTGTTTTATCTTGTGTGTGTCTCTGGAGATTTTCTCCCCGGGCCTCTGCTGAAAATGAACATATATCCAGTCAGACTATCCCACTCAATAAATGTAAAATAAATAAAATAAATAAAATATTTTTTGTACTGGAAAAGGTTAACAAAAAAAAAAAAAGAAAAGAAAGAGGGGGCTAGTGGGAAAATGATTTATTACATAGGGAGATGGTCTGACAAATTAATCCAAACCAACTACCATGGTTCAATGACTATATTTCAGTTACAAGTATTTTTATATAAGAAAGGAAGCTATCTAATACATGAGTTTTAATACTATTATAAGGATTTTAACAAGTAACACTCTGAATAATTTTGCATTTATATGGCTGGGGCTGTTTTTGTTGTTTTACTGATCATGTGTTTTGAACATTTGATTTTTTTCAGAACATTTAAATATGATGGTTTTGTACTGTTGTATATTGTTACTATAGTAATGGGCTTGTGGTAGAATGCTTGCATGATTGTTCTTTAATATGGGTTTGTCAATATGGTTAAGATGTTTACCTCACAGTCAGAAAGCACAGGTTTTGACTATCACCATTGAAAGGGAAATTGATTAGACTTCAAATGGCCCACAAGGATAGCTAGCCTAAGGCAAATCTAGTGGGGAGTCAGTATAATGGTTAAAATGTTTACCTCACAGACACAAGGCACAAGATTTGATTCTAACCTTTGAAAAATAAATTTGCTAGGCTTAAAATGGCCTACATGGGCAGCTAGTCTAATACTTGCCTATGAACTTATTAGAAAAGTATAATTCTGATGAAGTCCATTGCAGCTTTTGTGTTGAAGGTTAAAAGCACTTAATTTTATGTTTGTTATTTTATTTAACTTGCTAAACCTATTTCTGTGCAGTGATAAATTTTTTGGTGATGAATTATCCCAGTGCATCCTGCTGGAAGGAATTTGTTTTTAGTGGTTGAAGATTTACTGGAAAGTGAGATGGGTTCACAGGACATGTTTAAAAATGCTACTACAGACGCAAACATTTTCCAGCCTCTCAGGAAGAATAAGGTGGTTTATAAACTCATTTGTCAAATCTTATAATTAAAATTTCTGCTATGTTACCAGCAATGGGTATTCCAAATATGAGTTATAATATGCATGAATAAAAACAGAGTTCTTTATCTCCTAATAGTGCAACTTATATTGAGCAAATATCTGTTCAAGTGCAATGGCAGCAGGGAAGTCATGATTCCATAATGAATAATGTGGAGTTTTGTTTTAAAATGCCTGCACCTTTAAATATAGTGGGAAACACTGAATAATGTTCACAAGGATCCAGATTGATGAGTTTTCAAAAAAATTAAGTTAAACTTCCCGCAGTTTAATTATTTATGTTGTAGGAATGGCATTGATGGCAAAAGAGTTTCAAGAAGGATACACTTCTACAATTTTACAAATTTGAATTGGATTTATATAAAGAGCTGATCTTATTTTTTTATCATGAGGGCTTGGAACTTGTATTGATTTTAATGATAACTAATAAGCAGGAAATTGAGAAATTTAAGATGGCTATTAAGAAACTTGATGACAATATATGGAATGGTTTATTATTTGATATGTTAAAATTATTATAATGTTTTTAAAACAGTTAAACAGTGTCATACAATTCAGTCTAGGAAGGAGAAAAAGTTAATTAGGGACTTACAAGACTATGAAAATTGTGACATTTATCATCTTCCAAGACTAAAGAAATATAATAAACCAGTTATTGACAGGAAAATATTTTTACTTCCAGTCAGCAGACACTGCAGCTGAGGATGAGGTATTCTAGATACATCCTTCATTATGGAGGGTGCAGATAATAGTACACAGATCACAGAGACAACAATCAATAGAGAAAAAAACAGAAGTTCGGCTAGGGTGGAATTTATGAATGGGAGGGGAACCTCCATTCATGGAATATATGATGGTAACCAATGAGGTATTTGATTTTTTTGAAGGTTAACAATATGAATTCTCCTGGAGCTGCTTTGGAACTGGAGCACTGTAATCTTAATAAAGCTGAAACTATAAATTTGAACAATGTTATTATTGAATTAGTAAATTATTTTTTCTAATTTTTAATTATCATCAAGTAGAAATGAATGAACATCATTTTCAGCTTTTTAAAATATTTTGCATTTATTCTATCAAATACATTTGATGTTGATTCTTTTATTAAAATTATTTGTCAGAGAATTTAAAATAACTTTATTAATCAGTGACAATTCAGAACAACCAAATTTAACTTTGCCTAGATGTTCTATGTATAACCCACTGCTTTGCAATAACTTATTTAATTTTGAAATTAAATGCGAGATGGGTATTAGAAGGGTAGTTAAGAAGAAACCTTATATTCCCTTTTGCAGCTTAATGCCAAAAAGAAAAGGTGTGTTATTGGAATTATTAGTTCATAAGATGTTTTGTATTGTGAAACCTGAAAAGGGTTGGGGTAGCATTAATGGGTAGAATATATTATATTAATAAAACAATTCTTTTTAGATCATGACAGTTTTTATGAAATGTCATCATATAATGGAATATATCTTGCATATAAGAACAACTATGTGTTTTTGAGTGGGTTATTACTTGGAAATGACATTACTAAAATACATTTGATTAATTACTTGTGAAACATCCAAAGGTGCCAACAATTTTTTGTATCCCAAAGACTACAAGGATGTTGAAAATCCACTGTTAAGATACATTAGTGATGTTAGGTGATCCAAAACAAAACAATTAGCCAACTATATAGACCAATAACTTAAAGGTATACTGCATTTATTCCTACAAGTGCTTATTGATTCTTGGCATTTTCTTGAATAAATGAGAAAAGTTGAGATCATTAAAAATGTATGGTATGTAGTAGCTGATGCATGTGATTTATTATCTGTTATTCCACATAACATTGGATAGGAATGGCTAAATTAATTTCTAATTCAATATGATTGAATTATACCAAGATTAATAATATTGTGTTACTAATGGATTTACTTCTGAATGGCAGCTATGTTTATTTGAAGGGAACATTATTCATTGTGTTAATGTTATGGTAATGGGTACAGGGCTTCCCCCATTTTTGCAAATTGATGGTAGGGTTTTGTAAAACAAATACATTTTAAGTCAGTGTATAACAAATATTTGAAAGGTTATTGTAGATATTAGGATGATATGTTTATTATCTGGAAGGGTTCACAGTAAGAATTGATATATACTTTAAATACTTGGTTCAAATGACTTAATTTTTCTAATTTACATATCACACATCTGGAATGCATGTTAACTAACTTGATGTAAAACTTTGTTAATGAAGAAAGTTTGAAATTTATATCTACAAACTTTAGGAAACTTAACTTTTCAGATTGCTATTTATAATATACATATTTACATAGAAATGGCAGAAAAATAATACAGATAAAAGGTTAACTAGTTAGGTTATCACATATTATTTCTTAAGATGACATTTTTTACATGAAGTATAAATACTGAAAGCTATGTTAATTGTGAAAATTTATCCTAGTATATTAATTGAGAATACTTGTGAAGATATTTTGAAGAAATGGCATAGGAGTTTTAGTCCAATTTTAAAATGTGACTGGGAAATTAAAAAGGACACAATACAAAAAAATGGATTAACAACATACCAAGGCATGAGTGTTTTCAAGAGATGACCATTAAATTAAAAATATTATTATTAATAATTCAAAATTACTTATTAATAAAAATGTTTTAAGGACATATTAGGCACAGATCTACCCTTTTTTATAAAATGGGAAAAATATTACAAATATTTTGAAGAGAATACAATGCATTCTAATCAAGGCAACATATGTGGTATGTTTAAATGTGATAGTTGTGTACAATGTGACTTTATTTTGGAAGGTACAAGTACTATTGGGTACAATTTTGACAGAACTGTTATATGTAAGGGTCATTTTACTTGCTATTCCAATGTTTTTTTTTTACTGGGTAAATGTGAGTTGTGCCAGTCTTTCTATGTCAGTAAAACAAAAAGATGTTACCATTTTTGTACTGGAGAAGGTTAATAAATAACTTAGAGGAGGCTGACAGAAAAAGTATTTATTATATAAGGATTTCATGTGGCAGATTAAATTGAATGTTAACTAATTGAAATGGTGCAATAACTATATTTCAGTTAAACATGTTTTTTATAGAATAGTAGAATCTATCAAATACACAAGTTTTTTAATATTATTATATGAATTTTGGACTTGTCACACTTTGAGTATATTTACATTCTTATGACTGGGTCTGTTGTTGCTGCTCTACTGACCAGGTGTTTTTGATCATGTAATTTTGTTCTGAACATTTAAGGGTGATGGCTTTGAACTGTTCTATAATTCTGAAGAATTCCATTGCAGCTGTAATGTTGAAGCATGAAAGTTTTCTAATTTATTTTCTTAAACTAGTTAAATCTGTGTCTGTAGAGTCACACTGCTTTTTTTCCCTTCTTGCTGGTGAATTATACCAGTGCATCTTGCTGAACGGAATAATTTTCTAAAGACATCCACATGCAACAAGCAATGAGATTACCATAGCCCCTTGAGTGCTACTCTATTAACAAACAATTCATTTACCAAACTCAACTGTAATCTCAGTAGAGACAGTGGTCACAGTGGCAGTGACAGACACCTGTGATTTGACAACCATATCACATCCCCCTTCCACAGATGTAGCTCTTGTGCTTATACAACCCAACATGTCACAGTGAGATTTCTGGCTGTATTCAGCACCATCAATCATGAGTAGGGCAGCAGAGGAGAGTGTACTTGTGGTTGGCAACATCATGGGTACTGCACCCTTCCTGAAATGAGGTCTTCTATGGCCACTAGGTGGAATTTATTCATGGCCCTTGTAGAGGACCAGGCAGAGACAGTTGATCAGGCTAGAATGCAGTCTGTGTGATGACTGGCAGGAGAACCTGGTCCATTTGTGCTGAATAATGGATAGCCAAAGTAGGAACAGTATACTGCATATGTATTTCCGCAGTCACTCATCATAACCATTGCCATTTTCATAAACAGATCTCCTCCAATTCTGGTAGGGTATCTACCTCAAGAAGACAATACTTAATTCAACTGCTGCTTCTTCTTATCCATGTACACATTATATCATATCATTAACCTCTTTATTTAAAACAAGATATTATCTCATATGAATCAGCCCAACCTTAGATACTACACGCAGCTCACCCATTATATTCTCCAACCTCTATAGTATCACATATATCCCATTATTCAACATTAAATTTTTACAACACAAATTTTTTCAGCAAAAAATCCTCATAAAATATAAAGGAAAAACAAAGCTATTAGTCTGTTATATTCATTTTTTATTTTTTTTTCTTACAGCTTTGGTGACATTATATTCATTTTTTTTTCTTACAGATTTGGTGACATTCACCATTTCCTTGTCATAGATAAACAGAACTTTTACTACAAGGATAGTTACCATAATTCACCCTTTACAGGAAACAACCTCTGCCAGAAACTGTGGACTACAACTATTCAATGTATATCTTAGAAGCATATTAACAAACTGTATTATACTCACATATGTCTCATCTGACATCATCATAGTCATCAAAGGGTGTTTAAAGCCAAGCATGCACAGGCAGACAAATTGCTCCATGAGGTACAATATTTATTTATATGTTTCCTTTGTTGACTAGCATCAGGGCACTTCCCCTACTAGCAGCTATACAGCGAGTGAGTACACACACCCATCTCATTCCTAGTGCACTGGTGGCTGGTAGGGAGGTGGGTAGCATGGAGAGAATAACGAGAAGTAGCAGAGATGAATGCCAACTCACAGAAAGAGATGTGTGTAGAAAAAGAGGATTCAGAAGCTGATTTTCAAAAAAAAAGTTCGCTGAGTTGGAGGAGATGAAGAAAGAAGAATGTGTTACTACAACCTACCTGTAGAGAGGGTTGCAGGATGATGTATTGTATGAGATGATTAATCAGAATGAACCAGAAAATGGAGGGGGGATTTGGTGATCTTAAAAGGGGATGTTGTTCAAAAAAGAAAAACATATTTAAGGACATTTAGAAGCAGATATAGAGAACAGAAAAAAATAAAATAAAAGAGATGACAGCATTAAAAGAATATTGTTGGTGAAAATACGGAGTAAAAGAAATTAATAAATATGAGGTATGGGACATTATAATACCTCTCTTAGGTGTGAAAGTACCAGAGGTAAGAGCTTTCATCTTGCAAAACAAAGAGACATTTTGTGACATTATTTTTGAGACTATTAATGGTATAGAAAATTCTCTATGTGAATACGAAAAGAGACAGAATGATAATCCATGGAAAAATCATGTAGTTAATTTTTTTTTTTTTGGAGAAACATAGAAGAAGATACATATACAGTTTTGGACAGAAATAGAAAGAGAAAGTTTAAAAGGATATTTAAAAAAATTGTAAAGTAGTAATAAACATTTTAAAAGTTTATGATAACGGGTTTATGCACTAGAGGATAGGATTGCAATGATGTTTGAAAATGGAAATGGAAAAAAGTGTGCATATTTTAAGCATTATAAACATTGAAGGCAATAGAAACATGGTAAGCTACTGGAGACAACCATGAACATGTTATTTTCATGGGAAAGAAGAATATTTTATATGCTAAAAAGACATGTTATGTATGTGAGAAAATAAGCCATGATGCAGAGAGATGCGAACCAGAATGTTATAATTGTAAACAAACTGGACATTTGTAGATGGACAGCAAAGAAGAGTTTAATAAGAAAATAGTGAAAAGAGGGGAGGATACAGAACAAAATGGAAAGAGTTGAGAATAGAAATAGACGGTAACTTAAAAAAGAAAATAATAATACAAATGGAAAAGAGGATGGGGTGGAGATTAAAAAAAGACCCAGAAATTAGTGATGAAAAAGATAGAAATTGGAAAGTAGAGAAAGGAAAAAAGAATTCTATTGGAAAAAGAGTAAACGGCAGAAAAATGAAATTTAAAGGAATACATTTAAAAGAAAATAAGAAAGGAAATAGGTGATAAATAATGAGAATTGAAAGAGAAAATGAAACATTAGCATAAGAATAAAACTATTTCCTTTAAATTAAGAAAAAGAGAAAACAATAATTTAAGAATTTGTTCAGTAAAGTAATAATTTAAGAATTTTTCAGTAAGTATGAACAGTATTAAATGTGTGTTAAGAAGAATAAGGATTTTAGAATGGTGTAATAAATGTGATGTAGTTATAATTGTTTTGTAAAACATGTAGTACATAACAAATGAAACAAGATTGCAAAAAGAAAAAATATGGGGTGAAAATATAATATGGAATTTGAGAAATGAATATTTTCCAGGATTAGCAATATTACTTAAGACAGCAGGGAAGATACTAGATTCAACACTAGTAAGAATGGGAAGATGAACTATTGTTGATTTTAAGGCAGCATGTAAAAGTATACAGAATTATAGCTTTATATACTTATGCTATCTGTAAAGAAATGGAGAATCTGTTTCAACAGATATTAGAGTATATATTATTGAATATAAATATTATAATAAAAGGATATTTAACTGTGATTAAAGGGTAAAAGAAAAAAAGGAAAGAATATAAACAAAATGGTAGAAGTTACTAAATGTGGTAAACTGGCTATATGGAATTGAAAATTCCAGACATATAGAAGAGATATCCTTAAATCTGAAATTGATTACTTTATAATATCAGAAGGAATAAGTATAGCAGAAGGAAAAGCAGTTGTGACAGGATTTACAGATCATTTGGCAAAATGAATGGAGATAAAAATAAATAATATTTTAGAATAGTAAAGGAAATAAAAAAGCAAATGGAAAAATGAAAAAGGAAAAATTATGCAATTATGGAGAGACCATGCTACTGTGAGGGCATTTTGTGTTAATTGGTCAGAATACATTATATTTAAAATAAAATCTAAAAGAGTTTTTAACAATGTCAGAGTAAAACAAGAATGATGAAAAACAAAAATATGTAGACATATATAAAATGCTTTTGAAACTGTAGAAACAAACGAGAGAGTACTACAATAATGAAAAAGAAGTATACAAATAAAATTATGAAAATATTAAGGATTTACTATATAAACAAAGATATTTACTATCAAGAAAAAAAGATGTGTCAGCATACTTAAGGAAAACAGTGAAAGAGGATAATAATGTAATAAGAGGAATGAAAAATAAAAAAGAAGGTAGAAAGAAAACAAACAGATTATGGAAACTGTAGTTCATTATGTGGAAGAAATGTTTAAAGAAAAAATAAAGAATATAATAATTTATGGGAAGCAAAAAACTTATTGGATCAAATAAATAAGGAAGTAGAAAAAGAGATTAGTGTGTACGAGTTGGATAAAGTGCTTATGTCAATATAGATTTGTTGCTGGTCCGTATGGAATAGGATAAGAAATGTATAAAAAATGAATGGAATGGCAAAAAGAATACATGCATTATATGTTCTAAATGAATGGTTAGATGAAGAATTTTGCTATAAGAAATTGTATAGTGGATTATTAAAATGTATATGGAAAAGAAGGAGTAAAAAGATGTAAAAACTGAAAAACAATAGCATTAAATAATACAGATTAAAATATATTTATTTGATATTTATGAAGATAAAACAAAAAAGATTGGAAAATAAGATGGCAAATATAATGGACGTAAGCTTGTAAGGTATGAAAGGATAGTGATGCCAGGAATTGCTAAAGATAGTAAGATAAATTCTGGATGACATTTTAAATAGAAGAGAGGATGTAAAACTTATGGTAGGTAATATTAACAAAGGTTTGCTGCAATGTAGCAAGAAACATTGTGAGAATTAATTAATTAGTAAAACAATTAAGAAAGTTTCTATGACAACATATGGTAATAATAAAATAAGAATTGTGGTAAATCACTGGTTAAATAAACAAATAAAGATGAGTAACTGGATAAGACAATGATGTTCTATGAGTTGTATTTTATTTGCTTTGGTTATGAATATGTTAACAAGTGAGGTAAATTATAAAATGAAAAATACTAAGTATGCAATACAAAAAGGTGTAGCTATTCCAGTTTTGATGACATGTGTAGATGATATTATTATCATAACAAAAACAGTTTATGAATGAAATAAACTATTTTTGTGCAGTTGAATGTTTAAAAGAAATAGGCATTGTATTAAATAAAGATAAAAACAAAAGTCTGGGAGATGGGAGGAATGCAATTCACAATGAAAGAATTACAGTATTGGGAATATATTTTGGTTATACAGAAGTAAGTGGAATGCAACGGGCAAAACATTTAAATTAATTAAAATAAATTTGTTTTTATGGAAAATATGCAGATTATCGTTTAAGAAAAAGCTAGTTTGATAAATTCAGTATTATGGACAAAATAGCATTTCTATCAAGCATATTTATGATTCAGAGAATCTATGAGTAACAATTATTAGAAGTGATTTATGCATTTATATGGAGTTGTATATTATATCCATTAAAGAGATTAGTATTATAAATGAATAAAGATGAAGCAGGACTATGATCATTAAATCTATTGGTATTTGCAGGTTTATCAAATTTTTATAAAGTATTGAAATGGATAAATGAGAAACTAGTAGTAAGACTGTTTAATTATTAAGTATGAACAATCTTGGGAAATAAAAGGAAATAATAGAGAAAAATAATGTTTTAGATTCATAAGCTCATAGATGATTACTAGACTAATCGCACATGAACTTTTACAAGCCTAGCCAATAATACTCAGGATATGACAATATTATATCTTAATTCCCAAGATACGGGATGGAGTAGTATCAAGGTAGTGGATCTTTTGGTGTTGGAGCCTTGAATCATTTTACAGACTGCCTCTGCCCATAAAAGACATGGGCAGCACCCCAGGAGTGAATTTAAAGTTCTCGTCCATTTTTCCAAATTCTTTTTGAAGAGAGTGAATGACAGGCTTTGTTTTACAAAGATGGGAAGTTTATTCCATAGATGAAGTAGCCTTCAGGATATGAATCTGTCTGTCCAGTAAGTTCTGTTAAAGTCACAGTTAAGGTTCAGGTCTATGGAACATTAAACCTCATATAATCTTCCTTGCAAATACCAAACATTTTATCAGAGCTGGATCAGAGAATGCCTTGTAGGTTAGGTATAAGTTACCTCTCAATAAATGATATGAGATGGAGTAAAGGGATAGGACCTTTAGTCAGTCCGCATAACACATTAAGTTTACTACCATTTCAATAAAAGTCAAAAGTACTATAATCACTCAGTTCTTTCAGCCATCAAGCAAAACTCTTTTAAGGCAAAGTCTCAGGCCTTTGGAGAGTATCTGAAATAATGTTAATACTCCTTTCAAACATGTTAATGTATAGAAAATAGTCATAAGTACATGATCCATACGGTGTAAATTTGTGAGGGGGACTGTTATTAAAAGTTCAGATTGGATAATGTTTAACACACAGTTCATGAGTTTCAAGGTGGTTTCATTTGTACAGTATTTAAATAGGAAGAAATTGTACAAAACAAGTCTTCTACATGTGACTTATACATGCAGATGCATATGCATATGTGTAATGTATGTAACCATCAGTACTTATTGTAGAAAAAACATTGCATATGAAGGGATATTGTATTTTTGTACAGATGTATTTCTGTGTACAGAAGGTCGGCATAGTCTAGATTGATAAGGTCTACTTCACTATGTCGAAAGCCGACAATATCAAAGCTGATATTGTCGGCACCAAAATGTCGAAAGCGAAAGTCATTGCACGTGTAAATGGAAATCTCCGTAAGGGGAGATTTCTGTTTACTGCAATGTAGTGCGATCTTGGAGTTTGTATATTTAAGTAGTGGGAGGTGTGGGGGGTGCAGGGGGCATAGAGCAATTTGTGTTTTTTTTTTTTTTTTTTTTTTTTTGTGTGTGTGTTCGATGTTCGGGGGTTTTGACATTTTCGTGTTGATTATTACGCTGTTGACAGTTTGAGTTTTTGACAGCGTAATATAGATGCGATTGATATATACGCGTGTATGTGTGTGTGTGTGTGTGTGTGTGTGTGTGTGTGTGTGTGTGTGTGTGTGTGTGTGTGTGTGTGTGTGTGTGTATGTCTTTGTGTGTTAATTGTGTTAGAACTTTTATCTCAATGGACCAATTTCAGGGTCAGCCTAGGAAACTGCATTGATAAGAAGTATGATAAAACTTGATCATTTTTGTATACCATTCTTGGATAAACAAAACATAGTATAAATAAAAAATGATATATAAAATTTATAACACAGTAGTGATGAATTTAAATGTATTATAATAAAAATGTTATATAGTCTATAAATACAGATTTAATTAGTGTTGTAACTAAAACGTCTGAAAAACAAAAGGAAAACATAGCTTAAATCTAATATATGGGGGAAAGGAATAAACTAAATGTTTTTATAGACTAAAGTGATTCTTAGAGCGGGGATTAGATTGATGGAAGGAAGATGGAAAAAGCTTATTAATGTGCCTGATAGAAGACATTTGCACTTGGTGTGCTTGAGAAGGTGTACTTTATGAAAGAATCAGAATTTTGTGCAAGACCGGATAATTTTAAATTGGGGAATAATGGTTCAGAGTAGGCATGTCCTCAGAAATTGATAGAGGTGATTTTTTGTGATATGCTTAGCAGCAACAGCAACAAAAAAGGAATGTGTTCAGCTACAATACCTGAAAAAAACTAGTAAGAGATCAGCTGTTTATTAAATGGGTAGTCATTTAGTTTTGGTGTTTTATTTTGGCAATGGCATTTTTGCCTACAGGATAAGAAAATGAATTGACCGATTTTATTGTAAATTTTTGCAGAACTGTGCTATTTTTGCTTGAGGCAGCTGCTGTTAATAGTGGGTAATATCTGAGTTGGGCAAATGGGATTCCTTTACATCTGGCAACCCTAGCAGCGAAGGAATGAACATGTGAGATCTGCCATACCTCGAAGAGGAGATAGTTGTTTTTATTTCTTGCATTATGTATTTGCAGCAACATTTTTAGAGACTGGTCAAGCCCATCGCCGAGGTATTTGAATGATACTGTTGTTTTGACTGGTACCTTGTTAAGGTCTTTGATTTTGTCACCAGCCAAACAAAGCACAAAAATAGGCGCATTGGTGATGAGCTCTGGTCATTACTTTGGCACTGACTGTGTCACTGCCTTTTTGTGGATTCGAAGGTCTTTGATTTCTAATGTAGTACAGATTTTGGAACGTTTTTAGATTGCTCTAAAAATGATGGGTTAAGTTTTAGCTGAATTCAAAAATAGAATTTTAATGTTAATTTGGTTGTTAAGTATGTCAAGGTCATTCCTTGCCAGGTTTATTTTAAGAAAGGTAATGAGTTTGACCTAAATGTTACCAAGTCCTTAGTATAAAGGCGGAGTGGAATATGGGGTAGGCAATTGGGATGTTTGTTAGTGAAGACTGTTACTAGCAGAGGTACATTTACAGCCTTGTTATACTACTGTAACAGTGGTGGCAACAGATAAAGAGGATGAGCTACTTCTGATTTTGAAGAGCTCACAGAAGGGATAGTCTTGAAGCCAATAGGAAAGACTAGACCTATTTCTTTCATATGATTAATAAGAATATAATGGTCAACAATATCAGAGGTTCTCATTAAGTCAATAAATAAAGCTCTAGTTAAGTTCTATATGCCCATATTTAATTGTATCACATTATTTAGAATCCAAAGTGCAGTCATTGCACTTTGATCTGCTCAGAATATATGTTGCTGATAACCAGATATAAATTATTTGTGGCATTTGTGGCTGCTACGTGAATGTGTTCAGACAATTTGTAAAATTTGTGAATAAGTGTTACAAAGGCATGATTCATAGAGGTCATTTATTCTAATGTGTGATGTCAGTGAATGAACTTATGCAAATTAAGTAAAAATGAGATGGTAATGAGAAATAAAGTACAGCTACTTATGCTAATAAGTTGTCTTCTGGCCTGTTTGCTATTTATAGTCATAATTTGACACATTCCCATTTTGTCTACAGCTACGTTATGAAAGGCAGAGTTGCGTATTTTCTTCTAGTTTGCAATCAATGAAGATGCTTTCTCATTCTGCCAGCTTTGCTGTTTCCTGATGTGAGCTGCTTGTTTTGACCAAGCCAAAACTGCTTGAGCTCATCTGTGCTCACTGGTCAAGAAGATAGACATATGGACTGTGAATAATCCATCATCATTTTGATAATCAGGAAATATTTGATAGGTTCTGAGTGGACAGGGATATTGTAAGGGTCTTTTGGAGCATGTGTGGTGTACACATGGGTACTGGGGGATATGCGTAGCTTCCTATCCCTGTGGATATTAAGGTATGTATAGCTTCACTATACTTGCTACAGAGACATGTTGAGCATTTCTCACATTTCTCTCTTGAGGAGACTTCAGCAGTACCAGGGCATACTCTTGGCATATGTAAAAAAGTCCATCTATTTCTCAATGGCACCTTAGGAATGAGCATGGACTATGCATGCTTTCTATGGGGTGGCATGTTTTCTATGTTTCCTTGAAGTACTTGCTGTGATACACTGCACCCACATTGCAATTAGAGCCTTATCTGGTCCATATGGGGGTGAGGGCTACCATTCCATCAGCTGCCAAGTTATGTGTGATTCATAGGGTTGCATTACGTATGTGTCTGCCCAGCATCCTGGCAGTGCACACCATTCATATATCTGGCACACTAGCTCACTCTACTGCCTCTTCTTGCATGGTAGGATGGCCAAATGTAAACTTGCTTGTAAGTGGAACTTTTTATCTTTTTATCATTGCATAGTTCTTCATAATAGAATGTATTGCTTAATACTAAATCAGTTTTCTTTTGTTTTATCTCTCTCCCTCCTGTTTTCCCTCTTTTTTCCAGGTAATGCAGGATATCCACTGCAGCCATGGTGCATGACACTAGTTAGAAATCCAAGGGGAGATGTAGAAGATAATTGTAATACAGCCTTGCCTCAAACTCATATTGTCATCAAGGGAGTAATTTGGCACCTTGAAAGCAAATTTTAGATGTCTGAATGAGTATGGAGATGGCCTTTGGTACAGCCAAGCTGCTGCATGCAGGATGTTTACTGCATGTTGCATTCTGTACAAAATGATAGTGTGCCAGTCTGATGGTTATGAGATCTATGCTGTCACTGCAGGTCCAAGTTCCAGTTATAATCTGATTAATGATGACCAACCAGCAGCTGTAGTAAAGAATCCCATGTAACAAGTTTATGGATGGCATATTTAGCTCAGAACTATGGACCATGACATTTAGGTTAGTGCTTCTTTTCTTGTAAAAAAAGACACAGAGAATAACTGATGCACACAGTGGTATGTTTATACTATGCTATGTGGTACATGGTCTATTGTGACTGTTCATCAGACATTCTCTTTTATCTTTAAATGTATCTATATATATATATATATATATATATATATATATATATATATATATATATATATATATGTATAAAATTTCAGAAAAAGTAATCATATTATTGTTTGCAAAAGTCATGCCTGACTATTTACTGACCCCAGTTCACTGATATTATAAGGCACCATATTAAAAATAATTACATTTTTAATTGCTTTGCAAAAGAAATTCTGCTTAGGAATTGCATTTAAGTATGCAAATACTGAACCTTTTGAAATGGTAAATTTAACAAAAAATGCTATTTCAATATTTGGCTGCCTCGAATTTGCCAATTCCACATATTTAAGTCTCTAAACTTACTATTAACATAAGTTCATATGCTGTATTTGAAAGGAAAATGTATTGCATGCTGTTTTTTATTATTCAGTGTTTATTCAGTTTTAGCTATGACATATTAGAAATGATTTACTGCACTTTCTTAAGCTAATGTACATTAGCTTATTTAATTTTGTCATACAGGTTTTCTCCTCAGAAATATAAATCGTCATTTGTGCAGTGTTGAGGGTGAAGTGGCAATGGTACTAGTGTAGATGGCAGAGAACTCATGTACTTTTTTTAACGTGTTTATCTCTTAACTCATTCACCCAGTAGATCTCAGGAAGTTTGCACTGTAATGTTCAATGGGCAGAGCTTAAGCCTTTTGACAGAATCAAATTATTTCCTCACATTTCAAACAAATGTTTATATTTCTAGAACCATAAGGTGATGAAAGAAGTAGAAATACCAAACTCTTCAGTACAAACTATTTTTAAAGTGTTAGTATTCTTTAGGTTCTAGGTCATAAACAAAATTTTATAAGTCATGTTAAATACAGTAGCAACTACATTTTTTTCTAAATATTTTTATTAAGATTATAAATAAATAACATAAGATTTCATAAATGAGAATTACATATAATTATATATATATAATTGCCCCACTGTACTTATCCCTCATTAGACCCATTCTAAAGTACAATGCCCTGTTTGGTATGCACCTCACAATACATCTGCAACAGCTGGAAAGGCCGCAGAAATACTTCACTAAAAGAATCAGAGGCCTAAAGCAGATGCCCTATGCTGACCATCTAAAAAAACTCCACCTATACTCTGTCACATATCGTCTATTCAGAGGTGATCTCTGCTTAATATATACAAGGCCATGTCAAACCCTGAGCTGTTGGACATGCTCCACTTAAAGAAATGCCAATCCCTCAGAGTCACATGCTCCATAGGTTCATAGGTTCATAGGTTTATACTAGGCTATCTGCCCTAAGGCATTTATAAGCCTAGCCCAAATTATTGTGGCTTACGCCACCCCTTATATGAAAAAATACTGTGCCCATTAGTTTGTTGTGCCTCTGTCCAGCAGTGACCCAGAGATGATTCCCGGGGTAAACCTACGATCTCCCATCCACAGGTCTAGATTTCTCTTGAACAGAGTCAGCGAGGTGCTCTGCCTCACATGGACCGGGATTTTATTCCACAGCATAGGGAGTCTCTGAGTGATAAATCTATCCCTCCAGCACGTCCTATTTATATCCGTGCTAAGGTTTAAGTCACTTGCTCTAGTGGTTTTGGTGGATTTGGATTTTTTGAGGTGGAGCATGTCCATTAATTCGGGTTGGACATGGCCTTGTATGTCAGGCACATGTCACCTCTGAGCAGACGGTATGCGACTGAATAGAGCTGGAGTTTCTTCAATCTGGCAGCATATGACAGATTTTGGAGTCCCTTTATCCTTTTGGTGAGGAACTTTTGGGGTCTCTCCAATTGCTGCAGATGTCGGGTGAGATACATCCCGAATGGGGCATTGTACTCGATCATTGGTCTGATAAGTGAAGAGTACAGGGGAACAATGACCTCACTAGATCTGGATGTGAATCCCTTCATGATCAGGTGGGCAATGTAGAAGGTCTTTCTAACCACTTTTGCAATGTGAGTGTCAAAAGAAAGGCCACTGTCAACCTGGGTCCCCAGGTCCCTGATAACCTCTTCTGTGCTTAGTGGATTGCCACCTATATGGTAGCTTGGGGTTACCTTGTTTTTCCCGAAGGGTATGTCTATACATTTTTTGGCGTTTAACTTCAGGCCATGGCTCTGGCACCAGCTATCTGTTTCCGTGAGTCCCTTCTGAAGGATATCAGTGTCCGATGCACTTTCCACTATGGCGCCCAGTTTGCAGTCATCTGCAAACTTTGTCAGCCAAAGTCCTCCCATGTTGGCCTGTACTTCTGAGAAGTAGATGCCAAACAATAGGGGCCAAGGACCGAGCCCTGTGGGACACCACTTGTGACCGGCTTGGAGTCTGACACAGCGCCAGCAACTCTAACCCTGTGGGTTCTGTCCTTAAGCCAGTTTGCAACCCATCTTGTGACATATGGGTTTACATTTAAGCTGGTAAGTTTTTCTACAATACCCGAGTGGGGTATTGTGTCGAAAGCCTTTGCAAGGTCAAGGTAGGCTGTATGGACTGCCTTTCCTCATCAATGGCCTTGGTGACTATTTCAAGAAGTCAACCAAGTTCAAAAGGCATGATCTTCCCTTGACAAAGCCAAACTGGGTCGGGTCCAATGTCTGCAAGTCCCCTATATCTTTGTTTATGAGCTCCATTATGATCCTCTCCATAGCTTTGCAGACTAGACTTGTTAAGCTTATGGGGCGGTAATTACCAGGGTCCCTAGAGGCGCCACCTTTGTGGAGTGGGACCACAGTTGCCGTACGCCACTCCTTGGGCACTTATCCTGTGGTAAGGCTGAGATTAAACAGCTGCCTTATGTGCGGGTTTAATTCCTCATTTAGCTCGTGTAGCACACAGCCGGGGACACCATCCGGTCCCATTGATGCTGTGTTTTTAGCTTTAGAGAGAGCAGCTTTCACCTGCGCATTTGAGATGTCCGGGAGGCTACACTTTCGGCTGGGATAGTTATCTCTCCTTTAGGGGAGGGGGGTGAAGTTTGCACTGAACCTGTCTGCCAGTATGTTGGCAATGTCTGTGGGTTCAGTGATTTTTGTATCATTTTGGACTAATTCTGAGCATATCTGTGAGTTTCCACCCAGGTTCCTAACATAGCTGAAAAAGGCCTTATGATTGTCCTTTGAATCCATGGCAATTTTTCTCTCAAAATTAGCCTTAGTTGATTTTATGAGTGCTCGTAATTTTTTACTAATAATGATCAGGGGTGACTTCCCTTTTATGGATTTTGTTCTATCATGTAATAGCTTTCTCCTCTTATTGTAAAGTTTGTTAATGGCTGGGGTCCACCAGACTGGACGTTTGCCCTTTGTGGAAAGAGTCTTGGTTTTATTTGGGATTGCCTGATCCATGCAGTCCTGGAGGTGTTCATAGAAGGCATTTGTAAGGGCTTCCGGAGCTTGGGTTGTGGTTTCCTCTGACTCAGGGGCCTTGAAGGATACCACACCAGTCTTGAGTAGTGTGAAGTTTGCTTTAGAGAAGTTCTTCACTATGGTCTTTTTGTTTGGGGTGGGGGGATGTGGATTTCCAGTGAGATTAGTTTATGATCAGATCTCACCAATGAGGGATATACTTCCGGTGTGGAGCATTTTGTCCCCATGTTTGTGACAATGAGATCTAGTATATTTTCTCCTCTCGTGGGAACAGTGACTAGCTGTTCCATGGCATTTGAATTTATGAACTCCAGGAACCGTTGGGCTAGAAAGTTAGGGCTTGAGTAATGTTCCCAGTCTATATTCGGGTAGTTGAAGTCACCTAATATGATGGTATTTGGAGATACATTTATACCCTCCAGTGTCTTCAGGAAGGCTGTATGGGGTTCCTGAGTTTGAGAGGGTGGCCTGTAGCATGCTACAATTTGTAGAGCAGTTTTGCCTATTGTTAGTTGCACCTGGATGGTTTCCGAAGCTTCATGCGTTGCCACCAACCTGGAGGTGTGAGTATCCTTTATGAATATGGATACACCCCCTCCTTTTGTGGAGTGGTCTGGGTTTTGGGGCCGGAACGCATGATATGAGGTAAAACCTAATAGTGCCGGGGTGCTCTCAGGAGCCTTGAACCAGGTTTCAGTTACAGCACAGACATCGATGTTCTCCATACTGAGAAGGGCCTCGAGTGCGTGCATTTTGAGATTTAGACTTCTGGCATTGAGCAGCATTACCCTCAATTTCTTCCCATTTTTGTTTTCTAGGGTGGTAGGTTTAGAATTTGAGCCTTGCCTAAAAAAGGCACTATGGGGGTGGCAAGAGCCTTAGCCAATATCCGGAATCCCAGGGGTGACAGGTGCAAGCCGTCCCTTGCGAAGCAGCGTGGCTTGTCAAGCATGTCATCCCAGGCAGACAGACACTGGATCCAGGGATCTAAACCTTGTCATCACAATGAACAAAACATGCTGGAGGGATAGGTTCCTGACCCAGAGACTCCCCATACTCTGGAATAGACTGCCCATACATGTTAAGTAGAGTGCCTCCTTGGCCCGCTTCAAAAGGAACCTTGACGATTGGATGGGAGATAGGAAATTCACCTTGGGGATCACATCAGTAGCCCTGCTAGACAGAGGTCCAGGGAAGTAAATATTGTGGGAAGAAATATCCAGGGAATTGTTATGACTAGGCTTGTATAGGCCCTAGGGTTGATAGCCTAGTACCAGTCTATGAACCTATATACAGATAAAAGGCTATAAACAAGACCAAAGCAACAGACAGAAAGCTAACTAAACCAACTATTTATAAGGAATATACAATTTGAATATAAAAACAAAATTATTATTTAACAACTTTATTTATATATATATATATATATATATATATATATATATGTATGTATATATATATATATATATATATATATATATATATATATATATATATATATATAGTTTAATGTCCTTTTGTTCAGTAGTCTCTTGAGTTTCATTAACGAATTTAGTATAGAATGTTGTCTAGTGGTTCTTTCTTTGATTGTTAAAATTTCCAGATGACAAGTTGCAATTGCAATGTTATAAAATTCTTTCATTGTTGGACTCATACTGCTTTTCTAGTTTCTTGATATCACTTTTCTTGCAATTGTTAGATGAGACCGAAGAAGGGAATAATCAGCTTCCTTAACACATAAAAGAATTGGTGTATTAAACAAAATTAATGATTTATTTAAGTAAAAATTATCATTAAAAAGAGCTTGTAAGAAAGAATTAACATTATTCCAAAAATGTTTAATTGCATTACATTCACAGATCATATGTTGTCAATTAGCTTTAACATCCAAACCACATCTCCAACAACCAGCCTATTTCCCAGATATCAGCTCTATTTTGTGTGGTGTAATAAAGGCATTGTGCATAAATTTATATGAAAATAACTTCCATCTTAGTGACCTTTGAAAAGAAGATGCAGGTATCATTTTCCTCGGTTTCACTTGTGAAATGGTTATTTAGAGTTCTAAAATAATCACAATAACTATCTTTACAAAAGTCTGATTTAATTATAATAATTTTATAGATTCTCGATAAACAATACGTCTCAGGAGGATTTTGATGGATTGATAGTATCAAAAAATCTATACATTTTGGGATCTCCTTTTTAATTGAAACTTGCATCAAGGATAATCTTCTTTCAATAGCATATCTACAATTTTGTAAATCTATCCCCATTTAATTATTTAAGTTGAATTTACTTAACATATAATCAGGCAGAATTTTTTTTCTCCATTAATTGAAACCAATATATTAATTGTTTTTCCTTAAATTTATCCATTGAAAATATGTTTAATGTAATAATATTATGTCATGTGACTGCAATAGGAAAGATTGAGAAAATCCAGGCCGTGTATTCAGGTTCCCTATATACTACATTTTTGAAGTTGGAGATTATCATAGTAATATAGGTTAAATTTATTTTTATGTTTTGATATCCTAGTATATACCCTTTTAATAAACAGAGAAAAGTATTATTTTTTATTCTATTATAAGAATTGCAGTTTAACCAACTATTTTTCATAATTATATATTCTTGTTTATCTGTCCACTTGAAAGTATCATTTTATTAGTCCAAAAATGACAGTTTTTATAATACCTGAAGTAGAATATGATTCTATATCTTGTATACCTATTCCTCCTTTGAGCCAACTATGTCGATGATGATTTTGTGGTAATCTAGATCTGTCAAGATACCAAAGAAATTTAAGTATCAAGATATTAAAATCTCTTATACGCTGCTTAGGAATGTTGAGTGCTACATACTGAATTATGTATAGTATTTTAGGTAATATTACCATTTTAATGATCTAAAATCTTTTTTCTAATGTAAAAAAAAAATCCAATTATTAATAAGTGTTTTAATGTTTTCTAAAGTTTTACTGTAATCTATTTTAATTATATCTTTAATGTTTTTAGTTAAAATTATTCCTAAATATTTTATTTGTCATCAGTAACTATTTAGAATATTGTTGGTATGTTAATAGGGTTAGACTTGATACATAAGATTTTTGTTTTATCTTAATTAAATGTAAAACCCGATTTAGACTGGAACTTTTTAATGGTCCTAAAAAGGGAATTAAGGGTGTTATTGTTATCTGTTAATATAAATAGTATATCATCTACAACTAAAAGTATTTTGAGTTTAGGTTATGCCCCAGTTGTACTCCATTAATTTTTGGATTTACTCTTATGTAATTTACAAAATGTTTCATGACTAAGGTGAATAGTAATGGGGAGAAGGAACAGTCTTGTTTTGTACCCTTAGTAATTGGTATTGAGATATAGTAACCTATTTTTATGTAAGCCAAAGATTTCTCATACAGGTTATCTATAAGTTGTTGGAAACCTATTGGAAAGTTACATTCCTGCAACACTAACAATAAGTAGTCCCAATTGACAGTATCAAAAGCATTGTTAATGTCTAAACTTACCAATGCAAGTGGTCTTTTATATTTTTAACATAATTATGGTTAAAATTCTTTTAATATTATCAAATGTATTTCTGTTTTTAATAAAACTAGTTTGATCTTTATCAGTTAAATATCAAAGGATCTGTTGAATTCTATTTGATATGATGGGCATGAATAATTTGTGATAAACATTTAACAGTCATATAAGATTATAGGATGGATATACATTCGGTTGGGTCTTTATCAGATTTAAGAACTGGGGAAACTAATGTATACTCCCATGAAGGGGGAATCATCATTAAATCTTTAGCTGACTGAAATGTATGTAACAAAATATTTAATGCATTTTTAGGCATCAATTTATATAGTTCTGATATTATCCCATCATTGCCCGGAAATATATTAGATTTTAATTTATCAGATTTAAGAACTGGGGAAACTGGAGAAACTGATGTATACTCCCATGAATGGGGAATCATCATTAAATCTTTAGCTGACTGAAACGTATGTAACAAAATATTTAATGCATTTTAGGTGTCAATTTATATAGTTCTGATATTATCCCATCATTGCCCAGAAATATATTAGATTTTAATTTATGTATTTGATTAGTAAGTTTAATCACATATATGGGTTTATAAATTGTTTCCTAATGCTGCTCTGTCAGTCTGTTTTTAGTGAATTTACTAATAAATATTTTTATTGCTTCTTGTGAGTCCATTGTTGGCTTAATTTTGTTTATTTTGTATAATATGTTCTGAACTCGTCAAGTATAGCTTCTGTTGCCATAACCTTTTTCATTTTGTTTTCACTATGTATTCCCTTAATATGATTTGATTTTATTATCATTTCAGTTCTAAAAGCTATTCTGTGTAAGTTTTTTGGATTTATTGAATAGTTGGTTAATTTAATCTTTTTCATGTTTATTTTGATTTTATTATTTAAAATTTCTAGATATTTATTTTGTACTTCATTTATTTTTCAATTAAATTTTGTTATTATTTTGATGCTCTAGTTTTAATTTATTAATTTTCTGTTGCAGTTCTTTTATGTCTATATCCCATTGTCTCCTTTTTAGGGAATGCCAATTTATAATTCTCCCATAAAGATGGAATTTAATATGTCCTTTGTGTTACTGAATTCTAAGTATAGTTGTATCTTTTTATAAAAAAAATAACTCTTTAAAATCTTTCATGTTTGTGATGTATGCCGGAATTCTTTTAAAATGAGTAAAATTATTGTATGACAGAAAAAGGTTAAATGTAATAATGTTATGATCTGAAATTGGGAATGAAGTTATTTTAACTTTATCTCAACAAGTAACTAAGTAACTAAATAATTTGAAATAAAAACTCTATCAATTAGTGATTGTGTACCATGCCTACTTGAGAAATAAAAGTTGTTTAAAGTCTTTAATATTAAGTATATTGATAACGTTTATTAATGCTTTAGCAGTAGCAGATATTTTACATTTTCCCTTTGTATTGTATTAGTATCCCCTTCTTGTAGTACACAAAGTCCCAGCTATAATTAAATAACCTTTGGAATATTGAAGTATCAGATCTAATTGGATTGTAGCTGTTTTTACACTTAAAGCAGGGATCCAATATATATTCACTAAGGAATATATCTTCTTATTAATTAAAATATTAACTAAACACATACTTTTGCCATCATTATAAGAATTTAAAATGTGGAGTATAGGTAATGGCTTTTTCTACAGAATAGCTACCCTTCTTTTTTTCAGTAGCATTTACATTTTTTAATATTTTGTAAACAACTAGTAATAGCTCAGCAACCACTCAAGTTACACATATACTATCAGCAGCATTTTATTCATCTAGCTGAGAGCTTTCATATGAGGCTAAGGAGTTCTGTCTGTATACCTTGGTTTTTGAGATATTTAGAAAAATATGAAAATTATATCTATATAAATTAATATCATAAAAACAACAGTTAATATCTATTTATCTGCACTAGACAAAGGTCAAATATTAATGCAGCTGAATTTTCCATTGTGTCAGCTTTTGGATGAAATCTTTTAAAGCCTTGTACATAGCATGGTTTTGGAATTGTTGATGCAAATATGAACAAGCAATATTTGATGCCTAAAGATGTCAATAGGAGTTAACTACAGATGCACCTGGACGCATCACTCAGATGCAATTGGTTAATAGCATATAATATTTATTTTATATTCTGTGTAATTGTCTGCTGTACCATTGCTGAGTTGAAACTCTTGATGAGGAATGGGATGTTAATGGTGTAAATCACTGCAATTTGAATGTTATTCCCTACACCTTTCTTTCCTGATTATTTCCTTTAATTGAAGACACTACAATTTGTCAAAATGAAACACATGAACATGCAAAGTAGGGACATTGAATAAGAGGGTCTGCTACATGTAGATGAATGTGACATGACCTGCATGAATTCTGCTGTGTTTGGTCTCCCCTTACAATTTTCACTGTTGTCGCTACCTTTTTGAGATGTACATGTAGGATGATTTGATAAGCCCTCACGTGTTGGGACAGTAGTCTTTCCTCTTCCTCTTCCAACACTGACTCCTGTTTGAGTCTGGTAAGTCCTCACTAGTGAAAAAATGGAGCCAGACATGGATGTCTTGTGCGCCACCATACTACAGAAGAATGGGGTTATGGCATTATCCCTAATCTGTACCATTTCTGTGTAGTACTGGACATCTCCATAAAAACCCTGGAGGTCTTTGACCATTTGCAGCTGACAATGTCATGGCACATATGATGCAGGAAGCCAATGCCTTATGTGGTTCCTTTAATAGCTGTGACATGTGGCTGTACCTTGCACCCATGTACAAAGGGGTCACAGTGAACACTACTACCTATGAATTTCTGCCATCATGCAGACGATGTTGCTGTGGGTCTGCAGACACTGGTGTAGAGGTGCATGGGCTTTTCTCTCTACAGTCTATAGTGTAATGTCAACATGTACTTGACTTTGTGATCCAGTGTCATTTCCTGCAGATGTTATAGAGTGGGAGTTCCTGCCATTAAATGAGGTGACTGTGTGCACTTTCCTCAGGCTGTTCAAAAATATAAATATGTTATCATTGTTACTATCAACCATTCTGCTGCTGCTATCATTTAAATATGCTGGTTCAGTTCACCTGTTAATAGTGATTGTCATGTATTGGATGTAATCATTTCACTTGAACAGTCATTTATCTATGTAAATGCATTATTGTGTTTAAACCAGCCTTCCAGAACTCTGTTGATGCTGCAGACATGAGTAATAGCCCATATCCACACCACCTCTGATAATGCCAGTGCCATCTTCATCTATTTCATAGATATCCCCATGATCAGAAAGGAAGTATTCTTCATCATGTGTTAAAGGAATATGTGTTTGAAGTCCCCCAGCAATGCTATAAGCAATTGCATTTTGCCTTGTCTTTGCTCTGACCTATTGCACCATATCATTGGCCCTCTTCCTGCACTGTGTTAATGAGTGATTACATCTGTCAACAGCATTTTTTTCCGTAACCACTTGGTTTCAGGCCTTTTTCCTCTCAGTTTGCTTGGGTCACCCTTTTCCAAAAATACATTTGCCATATGTTCTAAGGACTGACATGAGGATGGGATTCTCCTCATAGCTAAAATTGTCTTTTCTTTGTCTGTATCCCTATTGCTGCATCATTCATTTACCTAAAAAAATACAAAAGTAATAAACTGAAGCTTGGTCCACTCACCAGTCAAGGAACCCAGCAATGAATGCTTGCCTGCTTTAATCAGAAATAAATCAAAGATCTGAGTATTAACAAATTTATGGTGCCACAACATCCAGAGTCATATACACATATTGCAAGTTCAACTTCACCCAGTTAAAACTGTGTTGCATTAATCTGTATATCATCATCCACAAATGCATACTATTATTGCTAGCATTCACCATTTCATTGCCATCTTATGCAATCCCTTACAGTTTTGCTGTATTTATGCTCTTATTTCTTAAAAAAAAGCATGTATACTGCCGACACAATGATGAAAATACATAGCATCAGACGTCATTCACTTTAAGTTATATATTTCTATTCTGAGTAGTATAATTTATAAATGTAAAAAAAAAAAAAAAACATTGCATTTATCTTTCACATTGCAATTGAAACCACTTCCCCATACATTTCCAGTGCTACTGTTATGAATTCCCATTCATAAATGGCACTCATGTCATCAATATTAATATGAATCAACTGCAGCTGACTATCAGATCAATGAAAGGCAAAGTTCTACTAATAATAACTGTTTAATAAAATCAATATAAGCAGCTTCCAAATAATTTATAAAGTTGTTTCTATTTTTACCTTACTTGAAAAATGTTGTGCTTTCCTAAAACCCTTGCCACCTCTCTCAAGTGATTGCAATTAAATATGGTGGTTTTAAACATATTCATAGGTTCATAGGTGTTTACTAGGCTAATGACCTCAAGCGACTTTTTAAGCCTAGCCATGCATCCCAAATCTCTGACAAGTTTGGATACTTTTGATAAGTGTAAGAATGGGCCTGGGAGATGAACCATTTACAGGTTACCTGTGTCCATTAGAGACATAAGTGCCAAACCAGGGATGAAGTTCCAGTTTACCATCCAATTGTCCAAGTTGCACTTGAATTGGGTTAGGGAGGAACTCTACTTTACATGGATGGGGAGCCTGTTACAAAACAAAGTAGTCACTGGGATGCATACCCATCTCTCCAGCAGGTCCTATTTATATCACATGCAAGGTTTAAGGCTTTAGAACAGGTAATTCTTGTGCTGTTTGTTTTGTGGATATGCTGGAGGCCCATCAGAGTAGGGTCTGACAATGCCCTGTATGCCAGGCATAGATCTTCCCTCAAAAGCTTGTAGAATACATGGATAAGGCCTTGAGGAGGTCGGCATAAGACATTTTACCTACACCCTGTATTCCTTTAGTGAGGAACTTCTGTGGATATTCCAATTGTTGGATATGCCTGGTTAGATACACACCAAAGGAGCAGTGTACTCAATGATAGGTCTGACGAATGCCAAATATAGTGGAACAATTACTACCTTTGTTTATAAGTTGTGCAACATAGAATGATTTCCTCACCATAGACATATGATGGTCAAAGACTAGATTACTATCTATATGTGTCCCTAAGTCCCTGACTACTGGGTCAACTCTAAGGGGTGTATTGTCAATATGATAGTTACCAGGAATGGTTAACTTCCCAAAGGATACTATTATGCATTTCTTGACATTTAGTTTTAGTCCATGGCCCTGACACCAGTTATTTGTCTGTGGCAGCCCCTATTGGAGAACATTTGTGTTGGTATGAGATTCAGTGACAGCTCCTAATTTGCAATCATCTGCAAATTTAGTCAGTCAGGGACCACTGACATTACCTTGACTTCTGAGAAGTAAATGCCAAAAAGGAGAGGTTCAAGAACTGATCCCTGAGGGACTCCACTTGTGACTTGTTCTTTGTAGAGGTGGACACCCCAATTCTAACTTCCTGGATCCTATCTGTGAGCCAGTTGGCTATCAACTGGGTGATATATGGGTTTGTACCTAACCTCTTGTGTTTGTCAACAATGCCCAAGTGGTGTATTGTGTCAAATGCCTTGGCCTAGTCAAAGTAGGCAGTGTGAACAGTTTTGCCTTCATCCATTGCTTTGGTGACCTTCTCAAAGAAGTCCACCAAGTTGAATATACATGATTTGCCCTTGACGAAACCAAACTGGGTTGGGTCAAGTGTCTGGAGGTTTACTGTATCTCTGTTGATCATCTCCTTGATAATTCTTTCCATGGCTTTACATATATGACTAGTGAAACTTATGGCTCTGTAGTTTCCAGGGTTTGTAGATTGCCCATCTTTGTGCATAGGGATGACTGTTGCCTTTCTTCATTCATGAGGCGGGAAACCTGTTTGGAGGCTGCAGTTAAATAGTAATTCCAGAGGCCATGACAGCTAATATTTCATGCTATTTAGAAGGCATCCTGGGATATTATCTGGACCCACTGATGCAGTGTTCTTGGTCTTAGAGAGAGCATTAAGGATCTGTTCCCTAGTGATAGTTGGGGGAGTTGTATTTGATGATACTTCCTGATGGAAGGTTAAGGGGCATAAATTCAGGCTCATTTATGCATTTTTGTATGCAAATTATGGTGAGCGATGCTTATCTCTATGAATTGCAGTAAAATGTGAAAGCATAAGTCAACATATTTACATAACAAGACCTCAAGTAGCTGTGGATGAGCTTGCTAAATGGCATAGAAACAAGCTAGCCTTGGCAATATGTCAACAAGCCTAATATATTTCAAACATCCCTATGCATAATAAAGGGACAGTGGAGTCAGAAGCAATTAGGTTTGCATAATCATGATGCCTAATCCATGCCCATCCTGGACAGTGTGACACACTTCATTATCTGAAGACACTCAGTAATTTATATTATAGGATAATGACATCAATGGGAATATTTATTTATAAGGAAAAACGGGGGGTGTGGAGGGCAAAGCCCCCCACTTACTTTTCTGTTACTAAGCAATATTACATCAAAAGTTAACAATATATGAAATGAAGTGGGGGCTTCACCCCCACACCCCCCCCTAACTATATATTCTAACTCCAGGGCCGCACTGCAGTGGAGAAGGGGGCATATTCCATTTTCTTGCTAATAATACTTGTCAGTCAAATGAAGTGTCAGGCAAACGAAATTTCAGTCAAATGGGGTCAGGAAAATGAGTGTCAGGCAAATGAAAGTTAGGTCAAAAGAAGTAGACCCATATTTATATATATATATATATATATATATATATATATATATATATATATATAAACAACTTAAAAAGTAATGCTTATGGGAGCTCTAAGTTTGGTTAAGGTGTTGTCACACCCATAGGAGTTTGGTTCCAAACCTATGAACCACTGACCTGCACTTACATTCTTCATTCCTGTACTAATACTTCAAAAGATGGCAGCACATGTGAAGGTATAAAACTGAGCTCCAAGGTGGTCTGATAAAGAGACCAAAATCATGGTTTACCTCTTAAGGAAGTGATAATGTAAGAAAACTGAAACATCTGGATATGACACAGATTTTCAAAAAATTGACATTGGGAAAGTTAGGTGAGCACCTGACATCCCTAACAGGGATCACCTACTCTGGGCCCTAGATCTACCACAGGTAAGATGGTCTACTGAGGTGTAGACCTAACCAGCTGGCTGAGTGGGTAGACCAAGTGATGGTGAGAAGGCCAGATTTCTGTACTATCCATTTCTACATTTTTTTAATCCTATCAAAAATAAGATTAAAACTGTACTATATGAATACTGTATGCATGCAAATATATGCAAGAATAAATATGTGTATGTGCAAATATGTATCTATATTTTAGCTAATGGTAGTATGACTTGCAATAAACATACCTGTAAACAAAAAAGCTTCTTGATACAAATATGGCATGTTTATGTGTACATTTGCTTTTATGTGTAAAAACCTAAGTACATGCCTAAGTAGTGCTGTAGAAGTAATATGGTGCATAACTATAAATATGCATAGACATGTATGTATCCATCTATCTATCTATATGTATGTATGTATCTTTATACATAGACAGAAAATTTTCTTTGCCACATAATTTCATAAACTGTAGGTATTAGCTTAGTAATTAGTTGTGTTATAGTCAGACAATTTTTAGAAAAACAGATTTGATTTATGTGGTACCCAACATATTCAGTAATGATATTTATGTAATGCATTATTTCTTCCAAACTGTTAATTGCACATACAATATGGCTGAAGTCAGTTAGCTACCACACCCTAGACAGAAAGGAGGTGCGGGTAGAAGTTAAAGTAGCCAGTGAATGAACAGCACAGAGATTACTGATAAATTCACTGTTTGCTTATTAGTGTGTACATTTCTACTCAATTCCCTTATATGCTTGCATTTATTAAGATGAAAATTATCAAAACTGATATTGCCTTGAAATATTTCTTGTTCATCCATCTGCAACAGTAAATATGTTATATTTACTTCAAGTTGAACTGGAAGGATATCATAAACTCCTTTCAATTGCTACATTATTAAGTGTATGTGCAGCTTGTCTCTTTTCGGGGAATTTAAAAGTGGGTTCCTTAGAGCAGCATCACATGATATTATTTAAAACTGCAAATAAAGTATGCAAGGCATATTAAAAAGCAGAAACTTCAATAAAAATGTCTGCAAAGCTTGTAGAAAATACCTGTCCCCCAAAGAGACAAGATGTTCACAGACATAAAAAATGTAGCAATTTGAGGGAAGTCATGCCATCTTTCTAGTTCAGCTTGCAGTGAAGAAGAAATGTTTATTACCATTGATGGGCAACATACAGTGAATTTATGAAATACTGTACTTGTTGCTTTTCTGCTTAATAAATCAAAACATATAAGATTCAGTAGAAATGTGTACAGAATTAAGCACACAGTAAGCAAGTCAAAGAATAACTTTAGTGCATTGTTCATTAGTAAACTCGGTAATCTAAGAAAGATTTAAACACACACTCATGATAGCTAATCAACCATGCTCTACAAGCTCTCTATGCAGCAGAAGAGGAGATCACTTAAAATAATGCACAGGAGGGAAGACAACTCAAGAAGCTGATTGTTGAGGTGCTGATGAGTATTCAAAAATATTTAATTTCCTAAAAACTGTTCAGTACTAAATGAAATTGTTTCCATATATTTTACTTATTTTGTAAGTATAAATGCAGAAGTAATTTATAAACAAAGATAGTAAAGGAAATAAAGTATTTTCAGTACACAACTGTGGGACAATCCATATTAGCCAGAAATTGAATGTATTACCATTTTTATGCTACACCGGCTTTTCTCGCTCATGTTAGGAGAATGCAAATGTAAAATGGCAATATACCGGTTATTTATGTTTCCAGTACAATTTTTCAGAATGTATTTTTTCCTGATTAAAATGGAATAAATATAAGAGATCACAGTTAATAAAGACTGCACTGGTATATGATGTTAGGATTCCATTGTCTCCATTTCTTACTTGTATCCCCCTTGCTTTACTAATTTCCTTGATTCCCTATCTCTCTCCACTAGGGTGCAAGGGAGTTGCAGGCAGTTTCAGTCAAAACATCCCTAAAGCATACACACAGCAGGTTCATCCAAAAGACAGTCACAGTCAACTTCATCTACTCACCAGTTATTTTAGACAGACACTTTCTATCACTTCTGCCCTTGTGCATTAATGTAAATGTTTAGAAGCCAGCCATTTCTGCATGTATTTTAGACTGCACAGTGACTAGTATGCATACAAATGCTTCAGTGCCCTAGTTTGTAATCAATAGCCTTACAGTCTGTAACTCTCATCCACAGATATCCTGTAGGTCAGCTTTTACTCTCTGCCTTCAAATAGACACTGAGATTCTCTCATTACTTTTCTTACTCCCCAACTATTTCTTTGTCTTATGTTTCCATCACTTTTTCTAGACTTGCAACTCTCATTATTTGTCTCCTCCTGTTTCTCTTCAATGGCACTGCATGCCTTCAAGGAACTCACCCTAAGTCTCCCTTCCTTATGTTTATTTCTCCTTTGCACCTTCCCTTCCTTAAGTTTATTTCTCTTTGCTCCTTCCCTTACTTACATTTATTTATCCTTGCCCCAGACATTTGTTAAACCACTTTCAAATCTGAGCCAGTATTTGTGCCTGAGTCACCATCTACTCGGTGCACTCATCCACCTCTTTAAGTTAAAAAAAACACAAAAATTATGTTCTTATTTTTCTGTAGAAGTGTTTCTGCAAGTAAATATATTTATAATTTATGCAACAGTGATGTTTGCAATTGGAACGTCTATCTGAGGGCTATATTTTTGCATATATTATTTATACATGTTTTGGCAGCTCAAACCTGTTGTCCATTATTGTTGCTCCCTTGTCTTAGATCACAGTAGCTCCATTATTACTCTCTCCTTCTAACTGAGGTCCATTATGCTGTCCCCAATTCCACATACCCCTACTATACTACATTTATCCTCTCCACTTCTCCACCCATTACCCCGTGTCAACTAATCCCATCATTAATCTTCTCCCTCCAAACAATAAGATTCTTCTCAAATACACCACTCCCATATCATCTCACATATACATCTACATTTTCTCCCCACCTACTTTCCATGCAGCCTTTTCACTCACCATATCCTATTCTACTATTATATACTGTTTTTACCCACCTACTTAATTTGCCACTCTTGACAATAAATTAACCATATGTCCCCTTCTATTGCTAATCTATTATTCATTGGCTACTTTAGCCTTCCTGTCTTACTACTCACTTACAAGACTCCACTCAGCTATGCTGTTTCCTCACCTAATCATACTTTTTCATCTTATAAACTTAGCCCATCTTACATTCCAACAACAGCTATCTCAGTAGACATCATACTAATCATTTGCCCCAAGTTATCACCTATTACTTCTTTACAATACCACCCTCAGTTTAACACTCAACAAATGTTAACCTTTTTAAGAATAGGTAACTATACTGCAGCTCCTCCCTGCAGAAAGTAGACATTAAACCTAAGCTGAAATACAAGTAACCTTACTCCTACACCTTCTTTTTACTGTATTTAAAATTGTTTAGTGATATCTTCCTCAATCCAGGCATAAACAGAAATTATAATCTCAAGAATTCCAGTAAAATCCAAAATAACCCTACTCAACAACCACCACTAAAACAGTTACTTGGCCTTCACCTCTATTCAAGTAACTTCGTAAGTATTCATATCAAACTACCTGAATTACATGTCTGGATAGCTTATTACAGTCCAGACACACTATTCATCACTGAATCCTGCCTCACACAAGATATAAAATAATGAAATCTTACTACCAGGGTACATTCTAAGGTTGGACAGGATAGTCTTCATCTACAAAAACAAAAAGAGTACCTTCCTACATCCACTATTCCCCTCCCGCATTTCATAATGTTGAAATATTTATATCCTGTTTCAAAATCAACACTTCTAGCATTAACAACCATCTGAGATGCACCAAATGTTGCTATCTGTGAACTGTTAAATCTTCAACTTGGCAAAAATCCTCCCTCATGCTTGTCAAACATTGCAAAATATCTGCTGCAAAAATTCTCATCCCTGATCCAGAGAAATACATGCCATCTTGTTGTCTTAACACGTGTACCCAAAATTAGGCTTGGGTGTTCTAAACATTTCCATTTTTTTAAAACAGGACATTTTTTTCATGCAGATATTCACCCATAAAAATATTTTCATTCTTGATGACAAGACTCTTCTTTCTGTATGTGATTTGTGAAAAATATGTCCTACCATCTATAAAAGCTATGCTATCTAGGAGGGTGGTAATTTCCCTGCTAACAGTCAGAGATTCCTTGCAGATGAGATAATTTTTACCGACATGAATATAAACAGATCCGTACTTCCTTACATTAAGGCATTGTCAGGCCTTCTACAGTATTCCTGCTCCTGGCAGGAATAACAATATTCAATATTCATGATCTCTGCAAATGTAAGTATCAGTTGCTCTAATAATTTAATCTTTAGTTACAAGAATATCTTTTCTGACCAGAATTGAATAATCTTCAACTTCTAATTCAATAATATCTACTCTATTAATTGTTACAAAGGAATGATCTTCATCACCATTAGTCTATTAATACCACTGTTTTCATTGCTTATTACATTTGTAAAAATACAATTTTCATCCAGCTGGCTTTTTGCAGTGCCATGATTAGCATTTAGGGGGCCTCCAGCAAGTGTCAAGTCAAGTGCATGTCCCTGGATGCATTCAACCTAAGTATCACCACATCACTGCCACCTCTCTAATGCAGCATTTTACTTCATGCTGCACAATTTTAGGAGTAGCATGTACAAATTGAATACAATGGTCTTTCATTGTGAGTTTCTTGCACATCACACCATGTTGGTGCATCTCACTGAGTCATATTTGCAATGACTGGCATGTAGTTGCAATGATGTTACATTACATACCTATGTACAGAGCTGTACTTAAGTTTAATGGTGCTCTAGGTGAAGGGCTTGTGGTGCCCCCACTGACTATTGTCACCTCCCACACATCTTCCAGTGCTTCCTTATCACTCCCCCCAGCTTCCTGTATGACACAGATGACTTTTTTCTTCCCTTTTGTCTTATTTTATTTTTTTTTTTGTATTCTCAGGAATTGAGCTGATGCACAAAATTTCATTTAGGCTACACATGTGTAGTTTTAAATACCAATAAAGTTTACTTTGACGTTGACTTTTCAGTTTTTCCCCCAGAAGCCATTGCTTTCTCAATGCTCTGAATTGCATTTTTAGAGTATTTTTAAATCCTTTTCATTCAATGATGGCCTGATCAAAAATTATGACTATCGGAAGAAATGTATTGTTACTGTTCAACATTACCTGTACTTGCATCCTTTTACATAACAACTGCCCAAGGCAGCACAGCAACAACTGTGTAGGCAGTAATTGAATCAAACTGGGGAGTCTGGGGATCATCAGACAGTAGCATTTTCCCAACCTTTTTTTTTGTGGTGGCCTGAACCAAAGCTCACAATAAAGTAAGAAGACAAAACTTTGCCTACAAATATTCTTTCTTTGAATACTGCCTGCCTCCCTTCCCCTCACCAAAAATGTAGTCATTGTCCCTACATTTCTTTGGTGTTAGACTGGAAGGAGCACAAAAGTACAAATGACCACAGTCGTGTGTTACAAATGACTCCAAAAGGCAGCCATCTGTATATGTAGTTTACTATCAAAAAAATGAAGTAAAAAAAAAAAAACATACCAAACATCAAATGGAAACTGTGAATGCCTGCATATTAATTAGACATAAATGTTGAATCTGTTGAATGAATTCAGCATATTCGACATTTATGTTGAATATTGAACGTGACGTCAGTGTAGGTGCAAACATAATTTAAACCTACACTGCCATTCACATTTTAGCAGGGGGACAAGCCCCCCTGCACCCCCCTGTGGAGGGCTGCTCCTCTCAAATCCCCTGCAAACTATATATTCTAACTCTGAGATCACACTACAGCAAGGTAAGGGATACATTTCTCAGTCCGCACTGTACCGCAGTCTCTACACATAACATTAGGTGCATATCAGCAAATGCACAGTTGCATTCGCTGATATTTACTCTCAGTCTCATGATGTTCAGCAACACAGAAATCAGCCATCTACCATTCATCATTTCTGTATTTGCCAAACCCACCTTCAGCATTTTGATAGCAAACCTGTATATGTGCCTGATATGTTATTGCAAGTAAGTAAAAATAAATGATCATAGCAATGTATTCCATCTTATTGCTCATAGAAAAAAACACTATCCCTATAAAACATATAGTGACCTTCTTTGTGTACTTCTTATGACTGTGAGAAAAGTAAAAGAAGGAGTAATCACAGTGTACTCATTCCCAACACAAGCTACAATGATGTCCTTCGCACACTTCTAAGGTTTGATTGTAATGAAAATTAAAGAAACAATGGCTGCATCACCCCCAGCCTACCACTCAAGCTACAGTACCCTTCTCTACACACCTCTGAGCAGGACTAGTTTTATAATGGTTGCCATTGAGAGTACCAGAAACTTGTAAGCCCGTGTCAAAATCCATTCATACATTCTGTGGTGTGGGGTCCATCCGACACTTAGAAGCTTTAAGAGTTTGAACATTTTGTAATATACTTTATGGCTTATATTTGAGAAACAATTACTTGTTAACTGCATTTTTACCACTAGCAAGAAGAGTTATGTATGTGCCCAGCATTTTTGTATGTCCATAGATAAAAATCAGTGATATGTCTCTCTCACACATACACACACACACACACACACACACACACACACACACACACACACACACACACACACACACACACACATATCCTGACAAACCATATCTATCACAAAATGCAAAAACATGTTGCATACTCACCTTCAAAGAAATTGGAGGAATGACAGTTTACCTACAACATGTTTTTGGGGTGCTACAGGAAACTAGGGAAGGCATGCAGACTCCACACTGAAAAAGATACAGCCAAGAACTCAACAAATCATCGCTCAATGTTTCACATGATGAATAAATGGGAAAGAGAGAGAGAGAGAGAGAGAACTCAACAAAAGCAAAGCACTACTCACTGCACCACTATACCAATGGGCAGTTGCTTTCACACGCATCCTGCTTCTGCCAGACTACCAAAGGTAACCACCTATTATGTGCAAGGTCTATGTTTGCAATGATAAGTAAAAGAAACTAATGACCAACTAGTTTGTCTTAACCGCATTGCAACCACCACCACATACACAAACATAATAACAGTGCTTGTGATAGAAAATAAAAGAATTATGACAAACTTTTTACTCTTGCAATGTAATCCAACCCATGTCCCCCACATGCATAAACTATAGCAATGCTAGTTTTCACTGATTTCAGTAACTAAGATCAGTGTCTGTTGTTTAGCAGTCAAACAACAGCAGGGTAGTCACTTCTATAAATCTCATTGAAAAATAATGTAGACGTGTCAAGAATGTCCATAATTTTGTTTCATTTTTTTGCTCTGATCGTATACAGTTTTTGATTTGCTTGTAAATCATTCAGAATTGCAGACAGTCAATAATGTCAGACAGAGTTTCATACATCTTATTGGTAAGAAAATGCATGTTAATGCAAAATATATTATTCTATTTCACTTTCTAAGTGAATTAGAATAGTATTTAAAAAGTGATCCTGATTCTCAGCCTTTATTCCATCATTATTTTTGGTTTTGTCCAGAATTCTTAAGCAAGGAAGTTGATAGTGATAGTATCTAATGTTCTTCCAGTATTTATGTATTTATAACATTTTCTGAAAAAAAAAACATCCCTGAAGACTGGAACGTTTGCTCTTCTTAAAATCCCAGGTAAGTGCTGAGATGGGTTAACAGGGTCATGTCACAAGCTTGTTTAGGATAAAGAACATACTAAGTGAATGATCTTTTTTCTCCTTATTTCCCCCTAACAGTGGCAGTTTTTACAGAGCCATCACATAGTTAAACATGATCAATGGGCTCCCCCCCACAGCTGCAAGTATTGTGGGTATTGGATATTCTGTTAGTTTAAATGGGCAGAATTCCCACCAGAAGGATTTAACTAAACCGAGGGCACTATATCAGTGACAGAGCATTTAATGAAATTAAGAAGCCTGCTAGTTGACAAAATACTGTCACTACAATCAGAAATATCTTTCAATTTTAAGCAAAAGATGGGGTGCCAACCATTAGGATTCCTCATCCTGCGAGTTGTTACCTAATTGATTTATTAAGTACATAAGATTGCTGAACTAGCTTTTGTTGGTCTGACAACTAAATATCAAAATAAAATAACTTGCACTGGTTGGGGTTCCCCTCCAGACTAAAGGTCCCCAGTGACCACAAAGTTCATTGGTGCCTTTTTTCTACTTCTGCTTTGGAAAAAAAATAGCTTCTTTCTGTAGACTGAAGGTTTTATGATATAAAAATGTTATTCCCAGTAATCTGTGTGTTACATAACAAAGCAGTGTCCTTTTCACTATCTGTTCTCTTTGCTTTGCAGACATTCATCAGTTTTTTTTTCTTCCTTTGTTAATTGTTGTGAATTTCTTTTTTTTTTTTTTTTTATTTCCCTCTGTACACTCTGATTCCTCAGCTTGCTGAATGCTTGTATCTGGAATTCTAAAGTTGTCAGTGGTATTATCTATTTCCCTAGGAGATGAGTGGTCTTTACACACAATAGACACATTATTTCCTAATGTGTTCTATTTGCTCTTTGTCTAACATTATTTATCTAATTTGTCTAGTCATTAATATATGTAACAACAGTTCTCCAAACCATGACAATTGCACCAGTCTAGATTTCTTACTAGTAATGGTAAGCAAATCATCCATCTTTTGACATGAGGAACACAGATCTCCAGTGTTATCAGTATTACCTTTAAATATACAAATTATTTATTACACTGTACACAATATGTGTGTTTTAGCATCAGGCACAGCTCAACCTTATGAGGATGCATTCAAGTTTAATACCACTAGTGAGGCATATTGTTTTGTGATCTGGGACTTTTCTCCCCAAAACTGGTGAGCATACTCATTCCATTTAATTTTTACGGCCATTGGAGCAGATGCAAGCAAGTCTCTCAGCTTTCCTGCATGTTTGAACTGTTTTCTTGAATGCCTGACATTGGGTCATGTTAACAGAAGGGCCTGGTGAATTTTTTGGAACATTGCATACATCCAGTTTGTTTTCGGAAATGTTATTATCAATATTTTACTAAGTAGATATTTATATTCAGTGATTGGAGCAACTACAGAGTTCTGGCTGTCTAATCACACTGGGTGTTTGAATACTAAGCATTTGTAACCATTATGTACCATGAGTACCGTGGGTGACTAAACACTTTTGTAATTTGAATGTACAACAATACCATGGGCTTACCATTACTAGGGAGATGTATTTTGACTCATTTCTATGACACTGGGATGATTTGTGTCATTCTTTTGGGTACTATTCTTGAGGCTTTATTGGATTGGCCTTGGTCCATTTTCGATAGGAGGATGTGTGCTGTGTACTAATTATGTGGCGATAACCACCAGAGTAACTTTTTAAATGCCGATTTGGAATCGTTTTCACATTCTGAAAGGGACCCTATTGGATTTATGAGGCCACAGCTTGCAGTAAGGTTCAAGACTAATAGTAACATCTTTGGACTAGTAACATCTTTGGACTTTTAGCTGGACTTTAAAACACTAGTCCTATTTGTTTCAGTTTGTTTTTGGGGCATTGCATGTTACTATCTGCTTTGAACATGAAACTTGACAATTGTTGATATATTTAAATAATGTGGACAATCTTTGAACACCTGTAGGGATTTCATCTCTGATTTAATACAGGAATAGCTTTGTGTCAGCTTTATAGGTTGGAGTTTCACGATCCATATATTGCTATGGTGCTATGCATACTGAACAATGAAGTGAGCCTAAATGTATAGGGGAGAGTTACACAGTGTATTTGCAATTGCCTTGTATTACAAGCTCCATGACTAATAGTAACAGTTTTTGCTGAACTACAAAGATTAGATTTAAGCCCTAGTATTTTGTTTTTTTTTCCTATCTTTTGGGGCACTGAATTTTTTGAGTTTGTTTTGTGATGCTTGATATGTTTCATATTATGCAACTTTGCACCACCTAGATAGTTATTTCACTTCAATTTTGTGCTTTTGCAATGAATATAATTTATTTTATGATTCAGTATAGGAACAGTTTTGTGTTAGCTCCATTGGTTGAAATTGTACTTTTTGGTATTACTATAATATCATGTATAGGGCTTAGTAAACCCGACTGCATAGGGGCACATTAAACAGCAGTCAGGGTCACTCAGGGACATAAATTAGTTGATTTTTATACCTATTAGGGACTGTTTTGGGCTACACCATTTAGACAGTATGATAATGTTGCTTATAGGGGTTTTCTTAAAACAATAAACCCAACCCTATGGGAGTGTGTCAACTAGTGAATCAGGAGATATTTTACACAACTCTAAGGAGTGAATCAACCCTGACAAGAGGTACATTTCCATTGGTGGGTTCAATCATATTACTGGCTTTAGTGAATATGAATACTGACCCTATGGGGCCCAACTGAATAGCTAGATATTGGTTATATTTATTTTTGCAGAACCATTGCATTGATCCCAGACTGACCTAAATGCTTTCTCTCCTGATGTGGCATCCAATATATAGTAACAGCAAGGGCTAGTATGGTTAATTTTATCTTTTAAGGTGGAAGTTATAGCTAAATGGACTTAACACTGCTTATGAATAGTCAGTGTTTGCAGTCAAGGGACTGCAAAGCAGGGGCTAATATTGTCCATATAGTACTACTTGTTTTAATATTGTAATTGGCAAGTTATATGAACGTAGCATTGCAGTGGAGTGGCCGACTTGGCTGGGAGAGATACATTTGGAACTTATATATTAATAATCTTTGGAAACAATACTTCTTGTTCTCTGCTTTGGAATTTGTTTTGGATCAAGCAAAGGGTTTTGGTTGCTCTATTTGGAGCATTTTCTCCTTGATTTTTTTATATTTTTTATATTTCCTATATCTAACTTTCAAGTAGGGGACAGATACGGTTTCAGTAAGTAGTTATTTTACAAATTTATTGATCACCAATGGATTTAACCATCTTGTTACAGGGCTTATCCGCAGACCAGGACGATTTGGCCATTTTTGATCTTGGTAATATAAGTAGTCAAAACAATGGGTTGGAGGATTTGCCTTTGGATAGTACATGTGAGGCACAATTTCTCAAACTAAATAAAAGCCTGAGGTCCCTACGGACTAATGTATGGCACTCAAAACTCTTTAAGGCTTACTTAACCAAAGGCATTTCACCAAGGGGCCTTAGGGTATGTATGCAGCCATTAGGTAATAACACTGACACAATACTAACGGCTCAACAAAGAGCTTCCATGAGCTTTGTGGAAGTTCTAGCCACCCATAATGAGAGAACTATTGACAAAGACATAATGGAAATCACCCAGATGTGTAAAGATATTAAGAAATTTGAAGGACAACAATCCTATAATACTGGCCTCAAGAAACTTAGTCAGGATCTTTTAATTTTGGAATAAAGATAGAAAAATTAGGAAGTTTCATAGGGATCTAGCTGACTATGAGAGTGGGCATCTATTTTCAACAATAAGCATGTCAGGTTTGAACAAACCAATAGGAAGGTTACTAAAAGGAAATGACCATGGTCTATTTTAAAGAAACCTTCCTCATCAAGTTATGACACCTTGGGTGAGGAGTCCTTGTCAGGTTTGGAGCCTGATGCACAGCATGCCCCAGATTCCCCTGCCTCTAAAAGAAGTAATACACAGGTCCCTTTAGGTGTAGGCAAAGGAGGGGAGGTAAGAAACATTCTAAAGGTAGACAATATGGAAGGAATGTTGAAACTGATGGTGCAGAAATAGACAACAACAATAATGTACTGAATATTTCATCTACCTCTCTGTCACTCACCCAATTTAAAGTTTTGAATAAAGGTCTTAATTTTATACCTGGCTTCTATGTCTTTGAGGACACATTTGCACAAGATATTACCTCATTTTGTAGATCACTTAACTTAAGGTTATTTTTCCAGAAAGCATCTAATCCTGAATCGCAGGATGGTTTCAGATACCACAGATCAAATTTTATACCACCAATGCATCACAATGTCCTTATGTTTCAGAATTGTATTCTCAAAGATCAGCATTTTCACTCTAGGGAGTTCTGTGCCAAAACTAACAACCTCTCAAGGATTGAAATGGAGTGTATCCATGAACTGGAAAAACATAATGATTTGGCTATATTACCTGCAGATAAGGGTGGGGTGGTAGTTGTCCAGGATTGGACCCAATATAATATAGAAGCCGAGAGACAGCTTACTGATGGTTGCTACTATACACATATGACATTGGATCCAACTCCTGGTTTCAAGAAACAAATAGATCATTTTTTGGTGCCAGCCAAGAACAAGGGAATCATTACAGATACCCTTTTATATCATCTCATGGTGGAAGACCCTTCGAATCAGTACATCTATTTCCTACCCAAAATCCAAAAGAATCTGCAAAATCCACCTGGTAGACCCATAATCTCAGGTAGAGGCTCGATTACAGAACCACTTTCCCAATTTTTACGCAATATCTTAAACCACTATTGAAATGGGTTAGCACTCATATTCAGGATACTACGGAATTTCTTAAGGTAATTTCTGAGATGCAGCTTGAGCCAGGGTGGTTACTCTGTACCCTAGATGTGTCTGCATTGTATACCAACATTCCTCATTGGGTGGGCCTGGAAGCATTAGAGTATTGGTTATACAAGTCAGAATTGTACCAACCCGGCTTTAATACTTTTTAATTTGCCTTGCCAAACACGTTCTGACCAAGAACGTATTCTACTATCAGAACAAATGTTTTTTTGCAAATTCAAGGCACGGCTATGGGAGCTTCTTTTGCTCCCATATATGCTGATCTCTTCATGGCCCACCTTCAGGAACAACTCATCTATGACAATACACATAATCTATATCTAGATGAGACTGACATCTGGAGAACATGTCTAGATGACTGCTGGCTAGTATGGAGATCTGATTCTGATTATCTTATGGAGTTTGTTGGGTATTTAAATAACAAATGGAGTATACAATTCATAGTCAATTACAACATCGACAGTATCATTTTTTTAGATGTCCTAGTTACTAGAAATAGTGATCATACATTGGCATTGGAGGTGTACCATAAATACCCCCAATACAACTCCCTTCTCCATGCTTCCAGCTTTCGTCCTCCACAAATATGCAGAAATATTCCCAAATCACAATTCTTACATATGAAACAAATATGTTCAAATGATGCTACCTATGAGGTTTATAAGGAGGATCTAACCATGAGATTCAGGAATAGAGGCTACAAAATGGGGAATATTTAAGAGGCTGGACATTGGATGGCTAATCGTGACAGGCAGGACCTTTTGAGATATAGGGACAAGACACTGGATAAAGACCCCATCATTCGATTGGTCACCACCTATGGAAGGAACACTGATGTTTTACTTAACATTGTTCACAGACACTGGAACATCCTTTTAGAAGATGCCAAACTTGCTGATTTTTGTATGACAGATGTCATTCTTCTTTCAGAAGATGCAAGAATCTGGAATCATTTCTGAGTCACTATAAACATGGATGGAGATGTAAGGGTGATTCCATCCAAACCACTCTTATGGGGGATCAACTTAAAGGATTTTTTCCTTGTGGTCATTGCACCCACTACAGTAAGGTTATGAAAACAAGCCAGTTCAGTAGTAAAAATACTGGTCAGGTATTTGATATTCCTTTCTTTGCAAATTGCCAGACGGACTGGGTGATCTATTTGGCTACCTGTACCCGTTCAACGTTTTATGTGGGACAAACGTCCAGACCACTTAAATTCAGAATTTCTAAACATTATAGGGATAGCAGGCCCAAGAAACTTACCAATGCTTTATATAAGCACTCTCAAGTACACAATAATGCAATTTTTAATTTTACTCTGATAGACAGAATCATTGGTAACAGGTCAAATAAAGCAGAATGATACCAAATTTTGAACGGTAAAGAAAAGAAATGGATCATTAAACTGGGGGGTCTTTTTTCACCATGACTTAATGAGTACTTTTAATTAGGACTGTTGATTAATTTATTAATTTAGAGCCTCACCTAGTGGTTACATTTAAAAAGAGAGCAAGGTTTTATGTCTTTACTGCACTGATGAAGGCTATGAAACTTTTACAGCTGAAACTGGTCTGTTTTGTTTCTTTTTTACTTTATATTATGCTTTTGAGCTAGTTTGGATTAAATACTGAATGCTACAGTCGGCTGGCTTCCCTGTGTTTTGCATTGCTATGAGTTTTTTTGGAGCCGTGCAGTTGCCATACTTGCAGGGGCTGCTTAACTTATAGTTTTAGCAGATCACTAATAGCACACTCATTTAAAGAATCCATATTCAGCTGCAAATAAATAAAACATTCTAAAAGAAAAGAATAATCAAATCAATTACCGCAGAATTCAAAGAAAATTTAAATCAACTTCCAAAAGAAAAGTCACACAAATAATATACAACTAAGTCCAGTAAAGTTATTCCTCTGACCACACAAGTTGTGTAAGTCACACAAAAGCTGGAATTTATTTACATCACATGCAAAAGTGCACAGTAGCTAAAAGATCAATAGATCACAAATCAAGATAGGGTTGTTGGGATAAGCACTGGATTGTCTTCTCAGCAGTCAGTGTAAATTTATAGCTAACTAGGCCCTTGGAATGGCTAGAGATTTGGATTTGCTTTGGAGCAAGTACAATTGAATTCCATTTTTTTGGCCACATAGGAGGAATGCATGGAGTTTCCAGGAATATTGTGCAATTTGGATATTTGAAGATATAGTTTGTCAGTACAACTGTGAGTCCTTGTAGCTGAGTGGAACTAAATGACATTACTTAAAATGGGCAAAATTTCAAGTTTGTAGCTAATATTATGGAGAATGAGGAATTGTTCCAATGTTAGGATGTATGATACTTACAGCTATCCCAGTTGTTTAAGTGCTAGAAGGTGGTATGTTATATCAGGGAGATTAACTGTGAATCTTGATACATTATTGTAGTGCTGTTTAACAAACTGGTTCTTGTCAAGGTGGAAGAGTAGGAGAGCAACACAGAGAAGAGTTACAAAAGGAAGGAGGAAGCTAAGAATTTTTCTAGCAGTCTCAACAATTATTTAGTCATATGATGAGTACCAGTCTGATTTTTACTGTTTCTTTAATTGAATTTTAAGTGTTCTTCAATAGTGAATCCAAGATATTTAGTATAGGAAAAACTCAATTTTTGTGAGGTTGGGGAAAGTTAGAGTGAAAATTAATAATCACAGAGCAAAGTGGGAATGCTGGCTAGATCAAAATCACCCCATTCCATCTCTACAAAAAAGCAGTCACCTGAGCAGGTCCAGTTGCAGATACTGGACCAGTACAGAAGAGTTTATTACTTATACAGTTTATTAAAACCTGTTTTAAATAATCCAGTGTAATCAGTTGTATTAATACAGCCAGAAGATAACAGGCAGCATAAGAAATCAACAGCCCAGAAAACAGAGCCATACACTGTCTTAACACTAGAAATGCATCTAATGGAACAATGTACCTGGCTATCTTTGTTATTGTAATGGCTGTAGAAGAGGTCAAATCAGATCATAGTCACTAGTGCACATCTTAAACCCCTGAAGTACTGCTCATACCAGGACTGCAACAGTATAACACATGCAGGAACTAAATGCCAAGCTTATCTCAGCCATTTAGGGTATGGCAGAAATGGAGCAGATTAGCTCCATGTGAGTGCACATCTGTCTGTTTTAAAAATGCATTCCTGAAGACTGTACACAATAAGAGAGGACACTCCATGATATTAATTAAGTTTAGGGTTTAGAGACATATCCGCCAGCTATGTTTGTACAACTTTGCTCTGGGTCAAGGACAGAAATGCCTCAGCAGCTATACACAATAGCAACATTAATGACTGCACAATGTGATCCTTAGTCACAAGACTCCAGAACAAGATGCTGAAATATATCCTTTGGTAAAAACTAGTTCAAATTGTCATACACTTAACTATATATTTTTTCTCATCCTAAAAGGTCAGCTGACTTGTCTAACATTAATGTATATCTATTTCTTTTACTGAAAAAAAATAACACTTAATGTCAAGTTCAGATTAACAAACAAAAACACGGACACAATGAAAAAAATGTATTGACAGATGCTAATAATTTTTGCAATATAGAGAGGTCATGATGAAACCTAAAGGAGGATGAAATGCTTAAGGTTCTGCCAAACAGGATGAGTCAGTAATTGTTTGAGTGATTATATGTTTAAATATATAAATGATGTAGTATAACCTTGTGCCTCCCCATGATGAGTGTGCATCATAAAAGTTACCATGTATGGAGCAGTGCCAAAAGCCAAGCAGTTGACAGACACAGTAATTGCACAGAAATAAAAGAGCTTCTCAAGACTTCAACAAATTCCGTAGAAGATGACTATGTGGATTGTCATTAATAGTAAAAACTTCATTCTCTGGACATAAAATCATCATTTCTGCGAAAGGGGCTGGTTGGATCAGGATATTTATAGCAGACTCCCTTCTGCAGCAGAATGCAAATGGATATTTCAGAAAACATATAAACTGTGTAAATGACTTTACAGATGCAGCTGTATATTGGTAAAACGAGAATCAAGGGGATGCTGTTTAAAGGACATAGAAAATGTCAAAGGTCAGTCTATTATTTTTACTGGGGATGAATTCAAGGATTTAGTGCATTAGTGTTTAAACACCTGAAAGCTGCTTTCCTTGTTGATTGAGTAGAGTCTCAAAAGTTTTGCTGTGTTGGCATAGAGCTGGTTACTGCTGATGGAAAAGCGTTTATATCACGTTATTGAAAGATGAAAATAGTGAACGATATTTCATCGACCCTAAAATATCTAAACCACATAATATCGAACATTCAGAACAGCAAATTTTTTCCTTGGGAAAAAATTTGCTATTCCGAAACACATACACACAACACAAGCACACCTAAAAAACATCAATACATACACATACACTTATAATCCTACAGCTAACCCTACACTAAACTATACATACACTATCTATCCACTTACCTTAACCCGAACCCTAAGGTCTGTCACTATCGCACACTCACTTAACCCACGCCCTAACCCTAACTCACTTAACCCGCTCCTAAACCTAATTCAGCTAACCCGCACCCTAATCCTAACTCACCGCACCCTAATCCTAACAACCACACAATCGCACACTTACCCAAACCCGACCCGTAAATCTCCACTACAGTGCTGAAAATAGCAAAGCCACAGAACCAGCCAACTGAATTCTTTCCCTAGGAAAGAATTTGGTGTTCTGCAGCTTCGCTATTTTTTGTGTTTGATTAAAACGGGTCGATATTAGAACATTCGAAGTTTTAAAACGTCGATGTTCTGATATAGACCCGATGGAAAATACAAATGCAGCAACAAGCTTATGTAAATAATCTTTTTCTGTTTGCTTGATGCATGTATGAAGACCTTTTGAATGAAAGATAAATGAACCAATTAAAGTTGAAAATAATTAAAACTTTTCTGCTTCCAGACAGATTTCACTTATCCACATGTCTGATTTAAGTACATCAGTATCAGTGCAAATCATACCAGTGCATAAACCATACATAAGGCAAGCAAGGGTGACATTCTAATTTAAGTATAATGCCAAGCAAATTCATATTTCATAAGCATGTGTCAAGCCATTTGGGATATATAGTCATTTATATGCAGGAACCCAAAATAGTCCAGAACACCATTATAAAATTAGGTTATGGCAGGAAATTAGTTTTTGCCTCAGATACCACATGGACTGTATACAATAAGATAAGGTGTTCCATGGTATTAAGTTCTGGGTTTGGCAACATGTCCATCAGTTATGCTTGTTCAACTTCACTCTGGGCCAAGGTCAGACATGTCTAAACAGCTCTGTACAACTCAAAGGGTTTAGGAAAATGTGAATAATGAGCTACTAGACTAAAGCAGAACTTTATATCTGTTAAGTAATACCAACAAGCTGTTTGAACAATTCCTAACCCTATTGTTGCTTGAATATATTGGAAGACAAAGGCTATAAGGCCAACTCAGCATAATTACATAAAGAAAATATCATCTACAGCCAACTAATGGTTTAAAGCTGAAATCGCAAACAGATGCGTCATACCTATACTTTGGACAAAACATGCAATACAGAAAATGACAAAATAGTAACAGACAAATGATTAGGTTTAGATTTAAAGAAATTACTATTTGCTTAGTTTAAAGACTGGTTTGGTAAAAACATTAGAGAGTAGCAAATCTATCAGCTTCATTACTGAAATCATATTTTCCATTGTATAAAGAATACTTTCAAAGAACCTGAGGAACTAGAATAATAAAATATTCAATTGGATTTAAGTTAGAATAAAAAAATAACTTCTAAATATGATTTAGATAGTCACAAGTCAAAAGATGATGAATTTCACAAGTGGTCCATACAAAGCAATGTCTCACTAAATTTCATCAAAATGAACCTGCTAAGATATGATGAATGGGGAGTATCATATCTAGTATTTTATGGATGACACACAAATAAGAACATGCATATAGAAATAGTTGAGAAAGCCCTCCCAATATGACCTTTAATTTTTGATGAAAATTTACATATGGAAGCATATAGATCAAGCATTTGTGTATTGAAATTCATACACTCAAGGGAACTGTGCAGAATGACTTTATTTAACAACACAGATAAAAGAAACATGTATGGGTACCTAGTTTGGTTACTGTTCAAGCCAAGTAACATGAATAATATTGAACAAGTTCAAACATAACAAACATGATTCCATAATATATCTTCCATTTACAGAAAAACAATAGATCATAGAAGGTAACATGCAGAAGATGGGAGGGGGGGGTAAGACACTAATAAATATGACATTTCAAAACAAGGCTTTGCTAGAAATATTAGAATTAGACTTCATATCTAAGTAGAATACATTAAGAAACAAATCAGGAAGACAGGTTTCCATGTGGTAGTAGCTGAGAAAGACATCAATTCAACTTGAGTGCTGGAAACATGAACTAACGTAGATAGATAGTCGTGAAAATTTCAAGTAGAATTTCTACATGTAGAAATGAAAAAAATATGAACAAGCACCATAATAAGCAATTTGAGACATCCGCAGTGGTGCAGCGGTAGCGTTGTTGCCTCACAGCAAGAGGTTCTCCTGTTAGATTCTCGGCTGGAGTGCGGGGAGTGCCTTCTGTGTGGAGTCTGCATGTCCTCCCCGCGGTTGGGTGGGTGTTCGAAAGACATGCGTAAATGGGCGTGCCTTGGTTGAACGTCGAGCTGGCACCTTGACGTTCGTGAAAATCTACTGCCAATCATTAGCAGACCAGAGTTCCACTGTGGTGACCCCTAACTGGGAAAAGCCGAAAGACAAACAACAACAACCATAACAAGCAATTTGGATATCCCTTATTTGACAATTATGAATATGGATATTAATATAAACATGCAGAGTCTAAGGCTATTTCTATGCAACTGTGCACTTCCTGGGCAACGGGTTAATAAATATTCTTTGGTGGTGCAGATGGTAGCTTTGGGGTTTGTCAAGAAACATCAGTTCATAAAGATCTTGGGTCACTCAGTCCAGCAGGTTAGTTCCACATCAATAGTATATCAGTTGGACTTTAGGTAATGTTGAATACCATTACTAGTACAGCAATGAGAATTTAAGTTTTCATGTTCTTAAAATGTACATACTGTCACACCTAAATATATTGTGTAATAAAGTTTTTATCAACCTTTATTATACTAGTAATAAACATAAGGAAATTATTTTTCAAGCAAAGTTCTGTTATCTTAATCAGCTTCAAACTAAACGTTTAACTATCCCTAAAGAAATTTGGCAAGAAAGGAATAATCATTTAGGAAAGTTTAGGTACCTTCTTCTTTCAAAAACACAGCAAGAAGATAAATATAATTTGTTAAATAGTTTAGACCTTCATTTCAGTCCACTGTCTCAATAAATATAAATAGATACTCTTATCATGAACCTTATTTAAATGACTCTGTAACTTTTTCTTCACCAAGGTAACCCTTCAAAGATATGATTATTTTGATCAGAAAATTATCTTCCTGTGATTCTGCAAGCTCTGATGTCATCAGATATAAATTCTTAAAAATGTGATTTATTTATCGCAGTTATTCTACTCCCAAAGCAAGGGGGATCCACTGTTACTTTTTAACATCCTATCCAATCTTTCTTTTATTCCAACTTTGTAATGTTCTTAAAAGTGTTGTTTCCTACCGCTAGATCTCACACTTCAATAACTTAATCTGTTTAATACACAGGTGCATATCCTATCAAGGCCATACTATATTAACTGCAACATGTTGGCTCACAAAGCAGATACTCACCGACATGAATCTTGGAAAGCTAGCTGGTAAAGTCATTATAAAAAGGGATTTGCTTGTGTACAGCATCTTGTTTTTGAAGCACTAGAATGTTACAGGCTTTCACCCAGTTGTCATGAATGAATGCATACTTATCTTATTGATTGTTCAAAGTCAGACTAAGGGATGTTTTATTCCATTCTCAGCAAATAAACCTTGACGTTTTGTATGGTTCTGTACATCATTCTCTTTTATTCCTGATTTTTCATTAGTCCTTTCTGGTTTGTATTCCCTAATATTTCAGCATTATTATATGCTTATGATATGGTTTTCTGGAATACTAACTCTTCTGATTCATTCATAAGCGCCACAATAAAATGTTACATTAAAGTTGTTCAATCTTTGTTTAACTCACTAGGTTTAAGTTTAAATGTCAATGTTATTGCCATTGCATCCCAATGTAATAACATAGAAATACTAGTCAATACCCAAGATTGCATTCAGTGATGAATGCCCATGTCGAGGAGGATTGTGGGCTCTATCCCTGGTAAAAATTTATGGTGCCCCATCTACTCATCCAGGTTCCTCTTGAACAGTGTCATAGATGTGATTTGTTTCACATGAATTGATGGCCTGTTCCAAAGGTGTTGCAGTCACTGGCAGATACATTTTCCCTTCAGCATGTCCTGTTTAAGACACAGGCCATATTTAGGTCCCTGAAATTGGTAGCCCTTAACCCATTTGATTTACAGGTATGCAGCAAGTTCATTAGATTTGGGTCTTGGGTTGCTCTGTAGGCCAGGCATAAGTATCCCCTAAGAAGTCTATACAATATGGAGTATAGTGACAGGGACTTTAGTCAGTCTGTGTAAGGCACATGCTGGAGCGCCTTGATCTTCTTTGTTAGAAACCTCTGAGGTCTCTCTAATTGCTGCAAGTGCTTAGTATGGTACATGCCAAATGGAGTTATACTCAATTATGGGCCGGATAAGTGCCATCTATACAAGGGTTGTAACTTCTTTTGTTCTCTAGTCAATGCCTGTACTAATCAAGTGTGTTATGTTAAAACCTTTCCTTAATACAGTAGACACATGGTGGTTGAAGTTAAGGTCGCAGTCAACTTGTGATCCCAGGTCACTTACCACTTCATGGGTACTTAGATTATTGTTGATTTGACAGTGTGAGGGGACATTGTTTTTGCTGAAGGGAATGATGATGCATTTATTTGCATTCATTTTGAGACCATGACTAATACACTAGTCACTGATCTGCATGAGACCCTCCTGGAGTATACTGACATAATTTGGGGATTCATTTATTGCACCTAGTTTGCAGTTGTCTGCAGACTTGGTCAGCCACAACCCCTTAGTTTTGACCTGAACTTCTGAAAAGTATATACCAAACAGAAGGGAGCCCAGCACTAACACCTGTGGCATCCCACTGATAGCAGGTCTGCTGGTCGATGTGGAGTCACCCACTTTGATAATGTGTGTCCGTTTTCTGAGCCAGTTGGCAGCCCATCTTACAATGAAGGGGTTTACATTCAGTTTGCTCAGTTTATCTGTAATGCCTGAATGTGGGATTGTATTGAAAGCCAGGTCAAGGTATGCCGTGTGCACAGATTTGGCCTCATCAATGGCCTTGGTCACATTTTCAAAGAAATCTATCAGATTTAACAGGCAGGATCTGCCCATCACAAAGCTGAATTGGGTAGGATCCAAAGTTTGGAGGTCAGCTATGTCTTTATTTATGAGGTCCATAATGATACATTCCATGGCTTACAGATGAGGCTGGTCAGGCTTATGGGTCAATAATTCCCTGACTGTTGCTAGGCCATCTTTGTGGAGGGGAATAACTGTTGCTGTTTTCCATTTCACAGGAACAAAGCCAGTGGTTAGGCTATGATTGAAAAGGGTACTTAGTGGTGATGTTAGTTCATGTTTTAGCCTATTTAGAAGACAACCTGGGATGTCGTCTGGTCCCATACATGCTGTATTTTTTGCCTTGCTGTTCAGATATGTAGGGTGGGGGGAAGTTTGGGGGAAGGTTTGTTGTAAGTTAGAGGGGATAAGGGAGTGAAATTTTTACCAAACCTATCCACCAACAGGTTTATTATCTCTGTGGGGCCAGTGTGCGTGATACCATTGGCCACTAGTTCTGCACATGCTTGGGTACCACCCTTTAGTTTACATATGTATCTGTAAAAAGCCTCATGATTATCCTTGGCTGTACTTGATATGTTTCTCTCAAAGAAAGTTGAGGCTGAGGAGGGTGCTTTTCCATTACTGGGGCCTTGCCTTTATTTTCTTGAACAGCAGCTTTTTGCATTTATTGTAAAGTTTGTTGATGCTGGATGTCCACCATGGCAGCTTGTTTTTACTTGGGGCTCTGGCTTTGATTCTTTCTGGTACAGCTGGGTTTATACACCTATGTAAGTGATTGTACAGGGCTTTAGTGTAATCTTCAGAGTAGTTACCACTTCCAGCTAGGGATGGGGCTTGGAATGCAGTTATGCCTTCATCTAGGAGGGTATAGTTTGCCTTGGTGACGTTTTTTAGTCATATTTCACCCTTTGTGAGTTCTGGTGTTAGTGCCTATTTGAAAGTGACTGATTTGCAGTTAGTTTTAATTAATGAGGGTTCGATAGTTGCAGTGCATCTGTTTGACATGTTGTTGAGAACCAAATCCAGAATGTTTGTTCCTCTTGTTGGGGCATGTACAATTTGTTCCAGGACATTTGAATAAGGCACTTTTGTGCTACTGAGTTACGGCAAGCGTAGATTTCCCAGCTGATGTTTGCATAATTCAAATCTTCATAACCAGTGTACTCAGTAAAATTTGGATTGTCTCCAGTTTGGTCAAGTAGGCTTCATGGGTGTTGTGACCCAAGGAGGAGGATCTATAACTGGCTATGACTTGAATGGGGGTCTTACCCACCATAACCTGGGCCGGGAGTAAATCCATGGAGTTGTCCAGTCTAACTAGATAGGAGGTAAATTTATCTCTAATATAGATTGAAACACTGCTTCCTTTGGTTTTCACATGTTCATTTTGTGGTCTAAAGGTGTGAAAGGCCTTGCAAGGCTAGGGTACTGTCTGAGGCCTTGAACCAGGTTTCTCTGACTGCATAGACATCTCCATCTTCTAGTAATAGAAGTAGTTCCAGGGAGTGCAGTTTTTGGTTTAAGCTCCTAGAATTTAGCAGCAAGACCCTTATTTTGTTCTGACTGGTTAATTTCACATTGGTAATGTTGTTTTTGAGACCTTGCCTAAAAAAGGTGCAACCCGTCTCTGGCAAAGCAGCGAGGTTTGTTGACCATGGCTTTCCAGGCTGACAGAAACTGAATCCCCTTTGAATGACACCAAAAACTGAGCCAGTTATTGAAATCAATCATTTTTTGTTTATACTGTGGCATCATTTTAGGTGAGGGTAGTATGCTGATCAGGGCTAGGGACATACCTACCTGATACACATACTTAGAGAGCTCAACCATGTCTCTCTTCATATAGTCCAGTGAGGTACATCTCAGGTTATTCACAGCAACATGAACTATGACAGAGTCATAATGGTACTTGTTGCTGAGATACCTGAGTGCATGCATGATCTGATGAATCCTGCCACTGGACAGGCAGCTGTCTCACTACTGAGTCTCCAATGACGAGAACATTTGTTTTTTGAGTGTTATACCTTAGTGGCTTGTTGGGTGAGACACTGGTATTGCTATGTGTCATGGGTGCTGTGGGGACTGTGTTAGTTGTAGCAGCCTTGTGTTTCGGAGGTCTCTGGTGTTTATGTAAGTTTTTCGAGAGAACTTCTGCATATTTGGATTTACATGTTTGATGCATACTTTGTGCATGAGTAGTGGGACGTGTATGAATAGTGGTACTATGAGCATATGTAGTGGTGGATGTGTTGACAACCTTCTCCATATTACTGTTTTGAGTAAGAGAGAGCATGGACTCTAGATTCTTGGTGTAAATACATTATTAGTAGAGGGTTGTCTGTACATGAAGCAATTGCTACACTGCCTCAAGAGACCCAAGTCAACAAGGCTGGCAGGAGAAAGAAGGTTAGTCCAACTGTCCATAATGCTAATGTCGCTTGTCTAGTCAGCATAAAACAGACGAGCATTCATGGGTTATGTTGAAGCAGCTTTATTATGTACAAACACATCCGGATTGAAGCTTAATAACTTTAACTTAGATAAACTTATAAACAAACTAGCTATTACACTCATACATGCTCACTCTCTGGCTGCACTCTCAAAATGGCACTGAAACTAGCAAATTTGCTATTTATTTGCACATGCTGTCCTTGAAATGATTCTTAAAGATGCAACACACACACACACACACACACACACACACACACACACACACACACACACACACACACACACACACACACACACACACACTATTCTACATCCTCCCTCTTTGAGAAATGAATCATGCATTATCAACGAGATTGATTGGCATGCAATTGATATAAATAATTCTTTGACATACAATTATACAGAACTAAATAATATAAACAATTATGTCAAGGTTGCTATGTATTTCACACTAGGTCTGGAAATATGACCAAACTGTGTGACATAAAAAATTAGAATTAGGTCTAGCGACTAGGGCAGTGTGTACTGAATGTTCAACTTTAGAGACATCAGGAACATCATCAGGAATGGAAGTAGAAGTTAAGACACGTTCTGCAACAGGAACATTGTCTGGATTACTCTCTAGAGTCTGTATCACAGGAACAGTGCTGCAATATCAGTTCTGATACAGGAAGAAGATGTTTACGGATTCTCCTGTACTCTACACCCTCAGATTATACAAAGTAGGATCTTGACTCAGCACATATACTTGTTACTTGACCAATCCTGTCTAAACCTTTCACCGTTTATATCCTCACTGTCTTTTTCTTTCAATGGACAAAGAAACCTGCTCAATTTATCATAGCTGGACTTCTGGAAAGAATGCTTCCTGTAAAGTTTGGATCTGATTGTTCTGTTGTTCTTTGCTTTAGGCCTCAAAAAACTGTGACTGATAGGCAATGTTGTTCTGGTTTGCCTAGATAGAAGTCTCTGAGCAGGCGAGCCAAGTATATCATCACGGGGTATGTTTTTGAGATTGAGTAAATTCAAAAAGACATTGGTATTATGTATTATCACGATTTGATTTCTGTAGTAATTACTTTCCACCCTGTACTGCACCTTCAGCTAGTCCATTGGACTGAGGATATTCAGGACTACTAGTAACATGTACTAAGTCCCATTCTTTTACAAATTTCTGAAAGAACTGACTGTCAAATTGGGTACCATTGTCAGAAATAAGTTTGTGTAGACTACCATGGACTGTGAAATGACATTTCAACTTGGTGATAACAGCAGTAGTAGACATTAAATTAAGTAGTAAATCAATCTCAAACCAGTTTGAATACGAGTCTACCAACACTAAGTATTGCTGATTGTTCCAATCGAATATATCAGTGGCTACTGTTGAACAAGGTAGTTCAGGAACTTGACTGAGCTAAAGTGGTTCTTTCTGCAAATGTGGTTTAGTACTATTGCATACTGAATAAGAAGAAAGTACTTTATCAATGTATTTTGCTAGAAAAGACCAAAATACTAGTCTTCTCACCCTTCTTTCTGTAAATTCAGAACCAGGGTGACCATAATGCAAAATCTAGATATATTCATGTTGTAAGGAACCAGGAACAACAACTTTAGGACTTTTGAAAATAAAGCCATCTTCCATCAACATCTCATCTCTGTAAGGAAAATAATTTTGCACTTCAGGTGGTACACTACATTGTTTTGACAGCCATCCAACATTAATGTAGTGGTTGAGCTTTTGCAAAATTGGATCAGTGTTTTCATGATCTCTCAGCTCATCAAGTCTCATAATAGGAAAATTACACACTTCCATGACATCAAAATCAAAATTCTCTACATGAAGCTGTTCCATTGTATTTCTGTGTGATCTGGATAGGGTATCAGTCAGATAAAGAAATTTGCTTTTTGTATAAACCATTTTGAAGTTGTATTTTTGCAATTTGAGCATCATTCTTTGTAATCTCACTGGAGCAGAATGCATAGGCTTCTTTAACATAGTGACTAAAGGTTGGCGATCAGTTTCAATTTGAAAAGCTCAACCATAGATATGATCATGAAACTTTGGACATGCAAATACTATTGCCAAAAGTTCTTTCTCAATTTGAACATATTGCATTTCAGTTCGGGTAAGAGATCTAGATGCATAGGCTACTGGTCTGCCTTCTTGAAGAATAACTGTGCCAAGACCAAATTTTGAAGCATCACAGGAAAGAGTTACTGGTTTATTGACATCATAGTATCTTAATGTGGGTGGAGTGGCAATTTTCTGCTTAAGACCTTCAAATGCTCTCTGGTGCTGTTCCAACCAAGACCATGTAACATTTTTGCACATCAACTCTCTTAAAGGCAATGTCAACTCATTGAAGTCTGGTATAAACTTGCCTAAATAGTTGACCATACCAAGAAAACTTTGTAGAGTTTGAACATTATCTGGTGCTGGCATCTTAAGAATGGCTGCTTGCTTGGACAGGTCTGGTCGCAAGCAGTGCTAGTAAATATAACTAAGTATAACTTCTGGTAGTCTGACTTTGCACTTCAGAATATTGACCTTTAAGGTCACTTCATGTGCTCTGTCTTGAACTCTTCTTTGGTTTCTGACATGCTCTGCTTCACCACTGCCTCCAACCGATAAATCATCTACTATTATGGCACAAGGATAACCCGAAACAAATTGCTCCATTGCATTGTGAAAGACTTTACTTGCAGAATTTATTCTAAATGACATCCTGAGGACTCTATTTCTTCCAAATGGTGTACTGAATGTAGTCAGTAGTGAAGATTTGTGATCAAGCATCACTTGCCAAAATTAACTTTTTGCATCCAAGACAGAAAAAACAGTGGCATTCGGTATCGGGGCTGCAACATCCTCAACGCATAGGATGATGTGGTCTCTTTAATGCTTTGTTCAAATCTCGAGTCAATACATATTCTGATTTCATCTGAGCCTTTTTTGTGGGCGGCTACCATGGACGAATTCAGTTGGTTCTTTGACTAGGCAAATTACACCTTGCTGCACCATTTTCACCAACTGAGCTTTGCCCGCAGTCTGCATAGCTATTGGAACCCTTCTTGCTGGTCTGACCACTGGACTGACCTCTGAGTCTAACTTCACAGACTACACAATGGAAGTTTGCCCAACTTATCATCAAAAACATCAGCATACTCTGAGAAAATAGCTTTAGTAAAATTGGAACTAGGATATGTGCTTATATGATGGACTTCTTTCATTCTCAAACTGTCTCTGAGACCCAACAATGACTGCCCACATCTTCAGACTACATTAAATAGTAAGTAAGCTGTAGCAGTTGCTAGCCAAATAACATGAAGGCACTAGTGAGCCTTTGGTTTGAATTTCTTCATCTCCATAAGCAACAAGTTTCGCACAACTGACCACCTTAAGTTGCTCCCAGCTCTCACCTTAGCAAAAGTGTCTGCTGACATAACATTACACTTTGAAACAGTGTTTACTTTGAGCTCGGTGGATTTACCATTGATCTGGACAGTACAAAACACTTTTATTCTTTGCCAGCAAATTTACTGCATTAACCTTTTCACCAATCACTGACACACCATCTACATAGAAAGCAGAATTTCAGCTCTCTATGTGATCAGCTTGCTTTTTTTAAGTGATCTTTCTTTATATTGTGTGAGGTTTACTTGATTTGCAAAACTTTTGAAAATAGTTCATTTTTTTATACTTGTGACATTGCTGATCAAATGCTAAGCATTTTTCTCTTTTAGACTCATGACTGGCACCACAACTGTGGCAGTCAATAATAAAGCCTAATTTTGTTTTTTCTGACTCACCCTTATACTGCACTGAGCATGTACTTTTCTTTGAACTTGCTGGTAAAATACGGGTTTTACCTACCACACTCACAGGGGTCACAGCTGCCATGTGCTTATGCCTGCTTCTACTAACGATGTGTTGCATGCTGTCTACATTTGCCCTGGAGCCTGATGAAACCATGCTCTTATCACTTGCAAGCATACTTGTGTTTCTTTCTGTAACCTCATGGATTTGACACATCTCAATAGCTTTGCCCAATGTTAAATCACTTTTAACAAAGTAAAATCTTTCTCACTGCAGCACTATTAATATCACACACAAGCCTGTCCTTTATAAACTTATGTTTTAAATCACCAAACCTACATGTTTTAGCTTTGTTTCTCAGGTCAGTAATATAAGCTGTAAAAGTTTCGCCTGGCCTTTGATCTCTTGTGTAAAACAAATGGTTCTCTAATGCAACATTTGTCTGGGGGGATTGCACATTTTCCTATATTTGCATTTCAAACACTCAGACTGTATAACAATATGATGGTTTTCACCTTCTTCATATAGTGCTGATGCATACACAAATGAAAGTTCTCCTTCAATGGCTTCTGACCCAGCTAGGTTTAGAAAAATGGTGTGTACATCTTTGTCAGAATAAGCTGCTTGTATGAAAATATCATACTCTTGCTCAGATATTCTCCAATTCTCTGCAATATTCTGATCAAATACAAGTTGTGATGGTTTTCAAAATCTGTCTACCATCCCAACAAATTCCACTTTTAACTGTACGAACCTGCACACTGGTATATATGCCTGAAATTCATGCCAGTATTTGTAACTATGCCCAATAGCACAATAAGCCTCTGAATAACTGAACTTTGTGAATTAAGTCTCTCAGGCACAAGAATGCTCTTGAAATTACAGTACTGTAAGCAATCACCTCTTATCAGTGTAAGAAACATTTCAAAATAACTGCACTGTTCAAATAAACTGGGCAGAATAAGCTCAGAGCAAAAACATTTCAAAGTAATTGCTCTTTGCAAATAAACAGTACACAGCACACTGAAACTTTTCCAAAATGGCTGTACTTTGCTAAATAACTCTTTGCAGTCCAAGAAACACTCTGTAATGATGGGACTTTGCGAATAGACACACCCAGCACAAGAACCCTTTCAAAATGGCCATATTTTGACTGCACTTTATGAAATAGTTGTACTTTGCACATACATAAACTCTTTGGAATAAATGCACAGTAATACGCACTTTTACACACTTTGAGATACTTCGAATAACTCTGGTTATGCCCTTGATAGCATCAATCAATGCAAAACAGTAGTTTATGCCAAAACACAGCAGTTCGCCAAAAGACACAAAGTCACCTTGCTTTATTTATGCTTAATGTGCCCATTTTGCCCTTATTATATTTGTTTTGCTCGTTTAATCTTTTTTCATGCCCGTTATACTTTCTTGTTCTCATTTTACTCTAAACATGTCTGTTTTACTTTAAACTTGCTTGTTTTGCAATTTCAAGGTAATTCCAAACCCTTTATGTGCTTTTCTGATAATTGTTTTATCGCCAAAAGACACAAAGTCACCTTGCTTTATTTATGCTTAATGTGCCCATTTTGCCCTTATTATATTTGTTTTGCTCGTTTAATCTTTTTTCATGCCCGTTATACTTTCTTGTTCTCATTTTACTCTAAACATGTCTGTTTTACTTTAAACTTGCTTGTTTTGCAATTTCAAGGTAATTCCAAACCCTTTATGTGCTTTTCTGATAATTGTTTTATCAAATATCTTAATTTTAAACTTTTTTAATTAATAAACTTTTTGTGCCTCTCACTTGTTGAATAGTGCAGTTTGTGCACTTGTAATGCTCCATTTTATCTGTTTTATAAAATAAATCGTTCATGCAAGTTCTCCTTACCTTTGGTTCATTTCTAACCCTTTTTTGTGCTCAGTTCACTTAGTTTACCTTTCCTGTTAACTTTGCACCTCATAGCTGTGAAAAGCAGTCTCTGGAATCCTGGTACTGACACCGTCACTCGTCTAGTCAGGATAAAACAATCATTCTTGGGCTCTTTTCAAACAACTTTATTATGTACAAACACATCAGGATTGAGGCTTAATAACTTTAACTTAGATTGACTTATAAACAAACTAGCTGTCACACACATACATTTTATTTATTTATTTAACATTTGTTGGTAAAGTCTGACTTGGAATGAAGCCCATTTTCAGCCGAGGCCCAGGGAGAAACACTCCAGTCACATGTCTTTGAACATGGGAGGAAACCAGAGCACACAGAGGAAACCCACATGAATGCAGGGAGAATATGCAGACTCCGCACAAAAGGTACTCCAGCCAAGAATCGAACTGGAGAACGTTTGCTGTGAGGTGACAACACTACCGCTGCACCACTGTGCCATCCATACATGCTCACTTTCTGGCTGCACTTCAGCTAGCACGTACTGCTATTTATATGTATGTGCTGTCTTTAAAATGCTTCTTAAAGGTACAACACACACACACAAACACACACACACACACACACACACACACACACACACACACACACACACACACACACACACACACACACACACACACACACACTATTCTTCAGCTAGGTTGAAGACTGTTGTCACTAGAGGTGGCTATTCAGGAATTGTTAATTCCTAAAGACTGTGTTGCCCCCTTTCTGTCAGGAGGTAGTTTACAAAATGTTTTGCAATTCACATTAGTAGTGTTTGCTTTTTCCTCTTACCTTACTCATGTTAACACTAGACTACAAATATCTATCTACTGGTTACAAAATTGCTCAGCAGGTAACACTTGAAGCTAGACACAGTATAGGAAAGGGTATGGTTCCTCCTTTTCTGAATTGTGGACTTCATCATATTTTAATGCAATCTACATTCAGCTACAAGAGACCTCAGCACTACTAAACAAAATCTCTAGATGTCTAGAACGGTGGTAGGAGTGTCTTTTTTTTTAATAAGAGCTTTTTAGTTATTGAAAATATTTTGAAGATGTATATTTTTGTTTAGCTCACATTCTAATGTTTGATCTAGGTGTCTATAAGAAGCTGACCTTATTAAAGATATGCAGTGTACTAATGATATACATACTGTTGCAAGACTTATCGACTATACAAATCAGAAAAAGTACAAAGAAAACATTTCACCTTTGTTTAGAATACTGTTTAGTACTTAATAAAGAGATATTTTCTTTATTACACTTAGACATACACTTATCTTCATTATTATTGTTATATAAAGTGAGTAAGTTCACTCATCAGGGGTTATTAAGAAACATAGTGCACTGCCTAACCTTAGGGTTGCCACCTTTTCAAATGGCCAAAGTGGGACATTTTTGGTACAAACATCAGATTTTACAGGCCGACACATACCCACAGTCAGTACAAAGGATAGAACTTAACTTTTTTGCCTAAATAAAAGCTTATTCTTGTAGCGTTTTAGTTGCTTATTCTGTTTCTAATAACATTTAGGTATTTTAGATATAGAATAACTGTTTTATGCAACTATTACATAAAATATAGGAATAATTTTGTCCTAAAATCTCAGGATATTTGCCATTTGTACAATTTTTTGTCAGGACACAACTGTCCAAAGAGGGTCTGTCCCTCGCAAAGTGGGACAGGTGGCAACCCTACCTAACCTGTTGAAGCAGGACAACACAGTGAACTGTGATGGAGCAATCCAAAGACTTGTGTAATGCTAGACTGAGTAGTGTGAAGCCTCTGGGAAGTAGTGCTACAGTAGTATAATGGATAATGCCAAATGCAAATGCAGCAGTGCATGGGTGTGGCTAATGTAAATTAGTCATATGACCTGCCCCATAGCCTTACAATAGGATCAAATAAGTAGGGTAGAGTGATTTAAAGACAAGCTCCTCTATGCTATTTCAAAGTACAGGAATGGGAATGGAATGCAATACTTTACTGTGTGCACCCCATCGTTACATATGGCAGGTCTGTTAGGGACACAGCAGGTAAGTACTGCAAGGCTTTGTGCATGTGTGTGTGTGTGTGTGTGTGTGTGTGTGTGTGTGTGTGTGTGTGTGTGTGTGTCTAGGGGCATGGCTGCCATTGTAGTGGTTAAGGTCTGTGTGTATGACTGGGTATCTGTGTGACCATGTATGTGTGTGTGTGTGTGTGTGTGTGTGTGTGTGTGTGTGTGTGTGTGTGTGTGTGTGTGTGGTGTGTGTGTGTAAGTCTGTCTGTCTATCTGTAGGTGCAGGTTAGTAGGAAAACACTTATCACAGTTGTTCCAAGTGTGTTAAGTGTTTGATTCAAAGACATGAAAATAAGCAAATAATGGGCTTTTGCTCCATGTGACCTTTGCACAACTCTGAAACTACTGGAACACAATAGTGAAGGACTATTAGAGCTATGGAGCCATCTTTCCATAGTACCCCTCTTAGATTCTTCCTTCAAAGTTAGCCTTAGACTAGACATTAAATTTACCTATAATCATTTCCTTCACATTACATATTCCATACAACTCATGCACTACCTCACATAAAACAAGCTGTTGTCCAACTTTCAGCATGGCTTTAAGCCACACCACAGTACTACTTCTGCCGTCCTCTCTTTCTCTAACATCATTAACCACAACCACACTAAGAACAAACTATCCTCAGCACTCTTTCTAGATCTATCCAAGGCTTTTGACATGGTTGACCACAAAATGCTTATAAATACCTTGAAGGCCTTCTCCTTAAACAACCATGCACTCCAATGGTTTCATTTCTACCTGCAGGGCAGGCAACAGGCAGTCTTATGGCAGGGCAAGCTTTCATCTCGCCTACCCATCACATTAGGAGTCCCCCAGGGCTCGATACTAGGACCCCTTCTTTTCTTTATCAACGACCTTTATTCAGTCATCCCAGATGCTATCTGCATTCATGTGGATGACTCCACCTTGTTTAATTCTGACACCTCACCAGCTACTTTATTCACATTAACCCAAAATACCTTCAATACAGTGGAAAGATGGCTCTCCAATCAACATCTATTCCTAAACCCCAACAAAACTAAGCTGCTCCTCTTCTCCCCCACATGCAGGACACCCCTGCCATCCTTCAACATAACCACTAACAATAGTGCTATCATCTCCCCAGAAGCCCAAACTAAACTGCTGGGTGTCATAGCTGATAACAACCTGAAGTTTGATGCACATATCAATCAAACTATCAAAACCATTAATAAAAAACATGGCTCTTTTTACAGAATCAAACCTTTCCTTATCCCAGTTGCTAGAACAGCAAATGACATTCCCATCTACTATCAACTCTTCCCTACGCCTCACCTCTATTCTCCAACTTAAACATAACAGATCTTAAGAAACTATCATCCTGCTATAACCACATTGCCAGATTTGCTACTAGCACAGCCTACCAAACACACCACTGTCACAACCTAAATCGCTTAGGATGGCTTGAACTGCCAAGCCTACTGCAGTTCAACCAGCTAATAGTGGCACATAAAGTCCTTTACCAACCAGAAAATACACCTGCACTAAAAAATATTATTAGCCCCTACACCAGCGCCCAGCCACTGTGATCATCCACTAGACTTCTAGTTTAAACATACAAATCCAATTACTCAGCTGGGGACTCTCTGTTTGCCAACTCTTTTGGAAAAACATGGAACAGACTCCCACCTGACTTGACCCTAGAACTCTCACTAATTCAATTCAAAAACAAACTCAAGAAATACTTCAAAGCTCATTGGTTATGTCCTTGCACTATTGGTGCCTTACCTTCAACTATTTCTAACTTTTTCTACCACAGCATTTCAGGAAGGGTCAATTGTATAACTGCTGCTCAATGTGTTTTAAACCTGAATGTAATGTTATGTATGTATGTATGTATAACTTTGAAAATAATGTTGTGTTTTGTAAAGTGTTTTATCATAAGTTAGTACTACATGTACTAAATGCTGGTATTGCTTTTGACTGTAATCTGCTTGAAACTAGCATTTACTAAATGCTCAATGTGTATTATTATCTTGGAGCTTTTATCCCCGGGCCTCCACTGAAAATGGACATATATCCAGTGGGACTATCCCGGTCAACATATGTAAAATAAAATAAAATAAATAAATAAATACATAAATAAATAAATATTCTTTAGAATGCATTTGAGAAGAATTTTCTTATAGTGGACCAACATAATGGAACTCAGGTTTGCTAGCATCAGATCCCCACCTATGTTGCAGCCATTCAAATATATTTCAAGCAACTATCTTAAAGAGGATACAGTTTTGTAGCTGTCTCATTTTTGAGGAAAGTGACTGATGTTTGAAATTATTCATATTAATCTCACTACTATACTTATGTTGCAATTTATTATTACAACATTATTGTAATATGTTTTCATTATTTTAGTATACTGGTATTTTATTTTACTTCTAATGCGACACTTCTGTAGCTTAACTGAGTTCTTGCATAAGAGTATTGTTTGTAAATTAATAAGACAAAACAAATACCAGTGGCAACATGGCAAGCACTCATCACTTTTTATTCCGTGAATCTGTACTCTCTGTATCACATGATAAATGGCATTGCGTTAATGCAGTTTAGAAGTTAAAAGAGCATGGGTTTTTCATAAATTGTTAAAATTAACTGTTAAATGACTCTTTTAGTTGTTCTTTTGTTGAACTCATGCCTTTCATGTCTTGTCTTGTAAACATCCTGATTTCCACCATTTCAAACTACTTCCAGAGTTCACGCATCTTCAGTCTTTGTGGCTTATTGTCACATAATTTTACAAAATCATTTAAAATGTACTGAGGAATTAAAGCATTTCTTTATTTTTCTACTTTCTTTCTTCAGTTTGGTAACCAGGGTAACACATTTCAACTTGTTGGTCACCTCACATTTGCAAGTTTTAAAATCACATATATTTGATACATTATTTCTTCATTCCACAAACAATCCTCATCGGTGATCAATATTATATAAATTAAAGCATTTTCGAAATTGAAGTGTTTTCATTAGCACAACAGGGGCATCTCTGTTTCATGGAAGATCCAAACATCAGCATAAGCCATGTTCTTTAAACTTGTAAACATTCCAGGTACTTCTGTTTTTACTGAAAATAGTAAAGTGAACACATTTAGTAAATATATAACTGGTTATATTGTAAAATATTTTTGGAATAATGTAACAGCAATTCACACTCCGCAGCAACATTTTATAATATTTGCTTAACATAGATATAGTTAGTTTTCAATAAAGGAATATTAAAATGTTTCATAAATAAGTCAGTACTGATACAGTGCAGGAGGTTATTAATTAAGCTAAAAGGGAAAGAATGACATAAAACTGAAATAACATTTATTAATACTGTTTCCATTTCTTTATCTGGTATGGAAACAAAACATGTACAGTACAGTAAGTCCTCTAAAAAGGATTACGTAACCTGGATAAAGCAATCTGAAGACAAAATAAAAGGTATTGATTCAGCACTATGGCCATACTAAAAGCAGAATGAAGTGCAACTGGAAAATTATCAACACATTATTTAGACCAACATTACTTTCAAGAGCTTTGCAATTGGTATAATTAAGCAAGAAAGATTTGTAAAAAGAATAGGACATTTTGTAACACTGAGTCCAGATTTTTGTCATTGCTATTTAACTTATTTTGTAAACAGTCATGATTTAGAATTGCAACATAATCCTATATCGTATTTTACACACACACACACACACACACACACACACACACACACACACACACACACACACACACACACACACACACACATACAAACATGTACTCACCCATATACGCACTCGCACAACATATATGCATATACATGTATATATGCATATAAATATACATATTTTTATTCATATTGTGTATTACCATATCAAATAATATCTAATTGCATTGATTTCAGGATATTTGCCCTGTTAAAAATATGCAGTCTATCAATGTAATACATTAGCAGTTTAAATCTTTAAATATCAAGTCATAAAGCAGACATTTCCTATTAATACAACCAAGCATACTGTCTCTCTAGACGGGGCAGTTACTTTTCATGCAATTCCTAAAGATACAGTGGGGTATGAATTCTCATGTCTATGACATCTCCCTTTAAACACTTCTAAATGGCAATGAACATGGCACTAGTATGTTTAAATGACTGGGATAAATAATACTACAGACTGCATCAAATGTAGAATAAAGCACTTAATCTTCAGGCAAACAAAATTGTAAGGCTATTACAGCAAATAGGCTATTGATCAATAAGAAGCTTTAGAAGCCTACGACTACATTCACATGATTTTTTAGCCCTTATATTGTAAGCATGAATAACCCAGAGATGAGCTAGATGTTTACATGTTGCCCCTATCAATGAGAGATAGGGGTGTTAAACCAGGTGTCAATTTGCAATTACTGATCCATTTGTAGAGATTTCATTTGAACAGTGTAAGAGAAGTATTAAGAGAGATGACTAGAAAGGTGCTTGGTGTGACATCTGGAAAGAAGAAGGAGGACAAGGAGACCTGGTGGTGGAATGAGAAAGCACAGGAGAGTATACAGAGAAAGAGGTTGGTGAAGAAGAAGTGGGATTGTCAAAGAGATGAAGAAAGTAGACAAGAGTATAAGGAGATGAGGTGCATGGCAAAGAGAGGGGAGGCGAAGGCTAAGGATAAGGCATATGAATATTTGTATAAAAGGTTGGACACTAAGGAGGGAGAAAAGGACCTGTACGTATTGGCTAGACATAGGGACCGAGCTAGTAAAGATGTGCAGCAGGTAAGGGTGATAAAGGACAGTGAGGGAAACATACTCACAAGTGAGGAGAGTGTGTTGAGCAGATGGAAAGAGTACTTTGAGGGGTTGATGAATGAAGAGAATGAGGGGGAGAGAAGGTTGGATGATGTACGGATAGTGAATCATGAAGTGCAGTGGAATAGCAAGGAGGAAGTAAAGATAGCTATGAAGAGGATGAAGAACAGAAAGGCTGTTGGTCCAGATGACATACCTGTGGAAGCATGGAGGTGTTTAGGTGAAATGGCAGTGGAGGTTTTAACTAGATTGTTTAATGAAATCTTGGAAAGCGAGATGATGCCTGAGGAATGGAGAAAGAGTATTTTGGTACCAATTTTTAAGAATAAGGGTGATTTGCAGAGCTGTAGTAACTACAGAGGGACTAAACTGATCAGTCACAACATGAAGTTATGGGAAAGAGTAGTGGAAGCTAGGTTAAGAAGGGAGGTGATGATTAGTGATCAGCAGTATGGTTTCATGCCAGGAAAGAGCAGTACAGATGCGATGTTTACTCTGAGAGTGTTGATGGAGAAGTACAAAGAAGGTCAGAAGGAGTTGCATTGTGAAATTTGTGGATTTAGAGAAAGCATATGACAGGGTGCCTAGAGAGGAGTTGTGGTATAGTATGAGGAAGTCGGAAGTGTCAGAGAAGTATGTAAGAGTGGTACAGGATATGTACCAGGGTAGTGTGACAGCGATGAGGTCTGCCATGGAAGTGATGGATGCGTTTAAGATGGAGGTGGGATTACATCAAGGATCAGCTCTGAGCCCTTTCTTATTTGCAATGGTGATGGACAGGTTGACAGATGAGATCAGACAGGAGTCCCCGTGGACTATGATGTTTGCAGATAACATTGTGATCAGTAGTGAGAATTGGGAACAGGTGGAAGAGACCCTGGAGAGGTGGAGATATGCTCTAGAGAGAAGAGGAATGAAGGTCAGCAGGACTAAGACTGAATATATGTGTGTGAATGAGAGGGAGGATAGAGGAATGGTGAGGATGCAGGGAGTAGAGGTGGGGAAGGTGGATGAGTTTAAGTACTTGGGATCAACAGTTCAGAGTAATGGTGAGTGTGGAAGAGAGGTGAAGAAGAGAGTACAGGCAGGATGGAGTGGGTGGAGAAGAGTGTCAGGAGTGATTTGTGACAGATGAGTACCAGTAAGAGTGAACGGGAAGGTCTACAAGAGGGTAGTGAGACCAGCTATGTTATATGGGTTAGAGACAGTGGCAATGACAAAAAGGCAGGAGTCAGAGCTTGATGTGGCAGAGTTGAAGATGTTAAGATTTGCACTGGGTGTGACAAGGATGGACAGGATTAGGAATAAGTATATTAGAGAGTCAGCCCAGGTTGGAAGGTTTGGAGACAAAGCCAAAGAGGCAAGATTACATTGGTTTGGACATGTGCTGAGGAGGGATGCAGAGTATATTGGGAAAAAGATGCTAAGGATGAAGCTGCCAGGTAACAGGAAAAGAGGAAGGCCTAAGATAAGGTTTATGGATGTGGTGAGAGAGGACATGAAGGTGGCTGGTGTGACTGAGCAAGATGCAGAGGACAGGAAGAAATGGAGACAGTTGATCTGCTGTGGCGACCCCTAACGTGAGCAGCTGAAAGAAGAAGAAGAGAAGTATTGTGTTTTATATGGCTAGGAAGGTAATTTCAAAGAATGCATTGTCTGTGGTACATGTCTATTCCTCCCGCATGCTCTGTTTATGTTGCAAAAGAGATTGTCTCTTGAGTGGGTGTTTATGCCCACAGTGGACTTGTGGATGTGCAGTAGATCTATTGCTGTCCAGTCAGCAGGGGTAGAACCCAAACAGCTCAGGCTACTGCAGCAGAGGTTTTATATTGCCCAGAACAGATACAGTATGCAAGAGTCCCGAAAGTAACACTACTAGAAAATATACAAAAATACAAGTTATGAAGACAGGAGTGTATGCATCTCTATTTTGGCAATACCAAGGAATTACAACAAAAGAAGGAAGCTGTTTTGAGGGGTGGCTACTACAACAGTTATCTATTAGAATATCTGCTGAAATGGAAAGTTATTTTAAGCAGCTATAATATGTTTAAAATTAGATCACTGTTGCAATATCATAAGCTATTTGATTAGATTAGCATAGCTTAGAAAGTATGAACGCAGGTGGAAATGAAAACCAGTGGCGGCTGGTGACTTCGTATCAAAGGGGAACTGCAGGAGACAGCTGAGTGTTTGGGGCCAATAGGAAAAGGGTGTGGCCAACTAGAAGAGGGTAGAGCTATGCCCAAATCCACAAAAACTGGGATTTAAATTAAATACGCTGCCTGGGTGCCAAGCCATGATTATGAGAGTCCAATCAAGAAAAAATGAAATGGAGAAAAAAAAAAAGTATTTCAGTGCATTGGCTTCATGACCGCTTGCTTAATATCTAGATGGAAACAAAGAGGTTGTGAGACATGAAAAAATAAATTACTTTTTAAATACATTACTGAAATGCCAGTCAAAATCAAGTAAAAAAAAACAAGCAGCACTCAACTGAAATCACTTCTCCTTGCATTGCAGTTCTAATTATACATTTATATTCAGTTTTATAAAAGTACCAAGTAGCATGCTGAAAGTAGCAATCTCAGTGATACCCGGATTTGTAAAAATGTTTCTTATCCAAAAAAGACCTGCTGCCTGACAACAACTATCTACTTGTTTCATGGGGAAAACATAAAGTAAAAAATGAACAGCAAACAAAAACAAGTTCAAGATAAATTGCTTAAATGATTACTGCACAGGTTATGGACCATACATGATAGATTGGCATTCTTTTTAGTTTACAGGTAAAGCCTGCAAAGATGACTGCAAGTCTCCAACAGATGTAATGAGCTTCTGAAAATACTGTAATCCTGTCCTTTATTACATATACTGTCATATGCATTTCAATACCTAAGGCTTATATGTTATCTAGTTATGTAAATATTCCCTGCATGGCAACAACAAAAAGGCTTTCAATGTTGGTAATTCTTTAGCAGTATGCTTATTAAAGCTTACTTTCATCTTACAATCTCAGACAAGCTTATCTGATGGTCATTAAATCATTGCTACTTAAACACAGAGCAACAAGCACTGCAACAGCATGTGTTTTCTGAATAATAAGAAGCATAAATCAAGAGTATAAAAATATGACCAGAACATTCTGCAAAATCAAGGACAGACGAAAAGCCACTGTAGTACTTGTGTCTACCTTGGATGGGGGGATACTCTACACACTTACACTGCATAACAGCTCCTAGCATTGCTTAGACATATCCAGAGTCACTACATGGGGGAGTGAGATACAACAAATATGTCACAATTTGAAATGTCTCTGGCTGATGGTGATGGCCCTGACACATTTGTCATACCTCTCAACCGCAGAGCAAGAAATCTGGACAAAGCCATAAATAGAAGTGGGACAAAGGCCCAAAAATAAGGACAATTTTTAAATATTGCTCTTATAAACTTATAGATATAATAGAATAGTAGGTCTTGCATTAGTATGAATTTTATGAAAGGTAGGAAATCTGAAACTCAAATGTCTGTCATTATTTTCTAACTTCAATCTTTAATGATTTACCACTAATTTGCCAGGAAAACCACAATTTTTTGAAAAATGGACCAAAAATGTGATGCAAAAATATAAAATAGTCACACAATACAGCTTACATTAAAAATGATAAGCTAGTAATATTGCAATAGGGAATGGATGGCAAACTGATAACAAGTTCATAGTTACTAGGTATCTCCACCGAAGATAACATTTTCAAGACTGCAGCATCCACCCCCTTTAAAAGTACAACACAGTACAATATCAGCAATGCAGCACATACTGTGGGAGTAGAACTCACAGCCTTTTGCATCAAAAAGGAAAGCATTCAACCTGTTATGCTTTTAACAATGCAAGCAGACTCAGCATAAGAAGCACTAAACTTCTCTTCCCCTGAAGCTCTCAGCTCCTTATAAAATCCACTCGACACTCAACTGAATCTCTCAACTTCACAGCACAAGAAATCTAGAAAGAAGCCAAAATTTATTGGGAGGGACAAATGCCCAAAAAACAAGGATACATTTTAAAGATTGCTTGTATAATCTGGGAAAGTTGCTAGAATAAAATGTTGTTGCCATCATGCATTTCACTGCTAAGTCTTGAACCCTGTGCACTACAGTCAGAGCAACATACCACTATGCCAAATCATCTGTTTTTGAAAGACAGGAAGACTGAAACTTAAATGGCTATCATTTAGTGAATTCAGTTTTCACCATAGCTCTCAACCTCTTAGCAGAAAACACCTGGACAAAGCCAATAATGGGGGAATACAGCCACCAAACATATTCAGTGAATTCAGTTCTCAGCATAGCTCTCAACCCCTTAGCACAAAAAACCTGGACAAAGCCAATAATGGGGGAATACACCCTCAAAAATAGGGACAAATTTCAAATATTGATCTTATAAACTTAGAAAATTGCTAGAATAAAAGGTTTTATGTTACTGTGTACTTTCTGAAGAATATGAAGTCTGAAATTCAAATGCCTGTCATTATTTAGTGAATTAAAAATCCAGAAAACCACAGATTTTATGAGGAACAGAACAGAACAAAAACATGAGGCAAAAATCTGAATAGTTTTCACAAGTGGTGGTGTTTAGGGAATTCAGGTTCTTGTTACCTGCACCCAAGGTACAGGTTTTGAGCCCAAGTTACTCTCTCCAGCCACTACGTATATTTAACTGGGGCATTTTACACACGCACACCTGAGTTTGGAATTGCAGCAGCTTCACTCTACAAAGTCCCATCTTCCTACAGCAGCTTTGTTCAAAATAATCCAAAGTCCCTTCTTCCTGTGAGAGCAGCTATTCATACATGCCTGCAGATGTTGCAGGCTGACACCCTTCCAGTCCTTGCAGTTGTAACTGCATACACTTCTGGGAATCTGTACTCTGATGCCTTCTCTTCATAATCTGGACTGGTTAAACAGCAGTCCAGATTCCCGCACGCATACGCAGAGTTCCAGGAACTAGTTGAGCATACATGCGCAGAGTTCTGGGACTCGCAGCTAATTATTTTACCTCTTTTTTCTTTTATTTTACAGCTGGGGGGGGGACTGTAGTCCTGCAATCCAATACCACGAGCCAACCCTGAAGAAAACTAAGATTCCAGGAGCCCCTGGAAAATGGTCCTAGCAAAGCCTGTTCAGGACTTGGAAATGGATTTTAGATTTTAGTGCTTTGTAAAAGTATGTATTGAGGACCAAGGTGTTGCCTTTAGAATACTTCTGATGTCCACTCCTTTTCAAAAAAACACTAAAGGAACAAAAGCCCTACTGGAATGGACAGTAATCTTGCCTGAAAGTGGCTTACAAGTGTGAGTGTAACAAAAAGCAATAGTGTGAGTCACCTACCTGGAAATAGTCTGGTTTGTCACTGGTTGTCCTTATTCAGCTATTTTATGAAGGTTTGATTTTTATCTAGGTAGTATCTGAATTGCCTCTGGATATCTAGAGTGTGAAGAATCTTTTCTTCTCTGTTCTTGGTTCAGGAAAGAAGACATGGAGACTAAAGTTCTGGCTCAAGTCAAACTCTGAGAATGTTTAGACATAAAATAAGGGTTAGTCCTCAAAGAAACCATGTCCTTCTGAAGAAAAATGAGGTAGAGTTGACTGACCATAGATGCTTATGACTCAGATACACTTGTTGCGGAAGTCAGAGCAATGACTAAAACAGCATTCCAGGATAAGAACCTCAAATCAGCCTGAAGTATTGGTTAATACAGAAAAAGAATAAAATTTTCAGTTACAAAGTTAAGATCGCTTAAGATCCTTAGGAGGAGTCATCTGTTTTCTAGCTGGCTAGATATGCAAGACCCCTTTTGAAAGCTGGTTAACTTAATGATGGTAAGAAAGGGGGGCTCTAAAGCAAAACAAGCAAAAATGGCCAACAAAAGCACCTTGACACAGGAATAAGAAAGGCCAGAGGACTGTAACTGACACAAATAATCAAGAAGCATAGGCGGCCTAGTCTGTAGAGGATCCTGGTTCTTGGACTAGCACCAACCAGAAAATCATTTCCATTCACAAAAAATATGATTTCCTAGTAGTGGGTTATTTCACCTTCTTCAGTACCTGCTGCATGTCCCCATAAAAAGGTGTCTAAAAGGAATCAAAATTCAGTCATCCAGGCAGTTAACCAAAGAGTTTCTAAGTTGAGTTGTAGCAAAAAACTCATGTCTTGTGTGAGAAACTCCAGTGTGTGGGGAAGCCTGTGGCAATTGCCATTGGCCAGATTAACAAGAAAGGAGAACCACTGTTGCTTGGGCCAAAGGGTGTCACAACTACCCTTTGTCAGGAATTCTCCTGGATCTTCAAAAGAACAATGGATATCAGTGAAACTGGTGGAAAAGTATACAGAGACATTCCCATTCATGAGAATGAGAACACATCGATCTTTCAGGCCCGTTTGCAAGAAATCCTGGAGCAGAACATCTTTAGTTGTCTGTTCTGAGAAGAGACAAACAGATCTACATGAGGTATTCACCAAAGTTGAGTTAATTCTTGGAAGACTTCAGGGTGAAGTTTCCATTTGTGATGGTTTGATATGGTTCTTCTTAGCTTGTCTGTGATCAAGTTATGTTTGGGCAGAATGTATGAAGCCTGAATAGTCAAACTGAGCAAGGATGTTATCTCTCAGGCTATCATAGCAAGTCTATAAGGGCTGTAAATTCTGGTACCTCCTTATTTACTTATGTGGTGGTGTCTGTGTAAACTTGCAGGAGTCCTGGGTTGAAGCGATGATTTAAGGCTTTCAAAACATCGATCACTGTCATCCTCTCTCTTAAAATTATGTGCCTCTATCTGTCATGGGTGTTCTACAGACCTTACACTTTCACATCTTTGGAAACCACATGTGCCATGTCTGATGCATCTGAAGTGACAGACTGGAGAGGAGACAGGGAGATTGGAAGACTTGAACTGAGAGAGATCTGGTCTACCTTCCAAATCACCTCCCTCTACACAAACTTCAAAAAAAAAAAAAGGTCTGAAAAGATGAGGATTGAAGGTGCTGAGTCCAGACTGACATGAGGTACCACTGGATTTTTCCCATGTGGAATCTGGTAAGAGAAACATGAAAATTGAAGATGCCATGTACCTCAAAATCCTAAGAGATTCTAATGCAGATATTTGGCTTTGATTGGGAAATTCAAAAAGAACAGTTTGAATATCTCTGCTTTGCTAGGAGGAAGAAAAGAATCTAACAGACATTGCAGGAAATAAATTGTATGAGAAGGGATGAGGGAAGATTTATGAAAGCTGATTTGAGAACCCAGCCTGTTGATAAAGACTCTTGACAAGTAGAAAAAAAGCCACAAAGGAAAAGATGTGAATGCTCTGAATTCTGCAAAAAGCAATTACTGGAGCCAGGCACATATCCCTGATGCAAGTGTAAAATCCAAAGGATAAGACAAAGAAATGATAACATGAGACAGCTAACATAAATTCTTAAGAAATGTCTAAGCTGCTTGTCAATGGCAATTTGATGGTAGGCATCCTTTAATTCTAACTTTACCAAGAAAGTAAGCAAAGGGAGCAATGGCGAAAGGGACTGTAGGACATAGAGAACTTTGGAATCATGACAAAAAGATTTAGAAAGAAAGGTCTAGCATAGGCCTCCAATTACCTTCTGTTTTTGGTACCAGAAACTTCTTTGAATAGAAACCATTGCCTATGTAACAGTAAGGCACTGGTTCAATTACCCTCAGAAAAAAAGTGTTTGATTCAGAATTAGGAGTAACAGGGAGACTTGGTTTACAGAGCAATGAAGAACCCCCTGGAAAGAATGGAGGGGGTCACACTGCATGGTTACTTCTCTTGAATTTCATTTAGAACCCATTTGTTTTAAACAAGCAAGTGCTATAAGGGAAGATGAAGAGTCAGAGAGTAGGAGGGATTGCCAGTGTGGGAGGAGAGCTTGAACAGGAAAATAGTCATGCTGACTGGGAGCACTGTCCTTGATTCTTTGTGGCTTTCTATGTCTTTTAGGAGTTTTCTTGCCACTGCTTTTTAAAAACTTGCTTAAAGGGCACCTTGCATTTTAAACTACTTATAGAATAAAGGAGTTGAGGTGGAAGAGTAATTTTTATTTCTCTTGAAAAAAGAGGGTTTGAATTTTGGGTAACACCTGTGATCTACCTTCTCCTTTCATTGCTCTTTCAGCAGCACAGTTGCAGAAGGGTACACAGAAGTTTCTTGTCTAAGGGAGAATTTAAAACTTCAGCCTTAATATCTCAACTGGGTGGCCACGGTGGTGCAGTGGTTAGCATTGCCGCCTCACAACAAGAGGTTCTCCGGTTCGATCCTCGGCTGGGGTGCCTTCTGTGCGGAGTCTGCATGTCCTCCCTGTGGTCGCATGGGTTTCCTCCGGGTGCTCTGGTTTCCTCCCAAAGACATGCTGCAAGTGGATTGGACACTCTAAATTGGCCCTAGGTGTGAGTGTGTGCATGTGTGTGCCTTCTGTGGAAGGTTGGGTGCCGGGCTGGCAACTCGACACCGTAAAACTCCACTACCAGTCATGAGCAGACAAGGTGATCCACTGTGGTGACCCCTAACTGGGAAAAGCCAAAAGAAGAAGAAGCCAGCCTTAATATCTCCACTGAGGTTGTAAAACAAAGCCAATAAAATGTTCTCATGACCCTAGAAGGAGTAGCTCAGGAAGTAGTGCCAATAGAATTATAAGCACGCTTTAAAACTTGCTTGGCAACATGAGAAGCAGATACTAAAGAGGCATTCAAGACTTTATTATTACCTCAGAAGAGGGCAAATTAGCCATCACCTGTTGTATGTTCTCAAATGACAAAAGGAAAAACATTTACATATGAACTTGACAATTTAAAATTCTGCCAGTTAAAGAAGCAGATGAATATACTTTATTTCCCCAACTTCTCAAAAGTGTTCCCATCCTTGTCAGAGGATATCAGATTAACGGCAGCAATCCAAGTAACAGAAGCAGTTTTGGATCAGGAAGCTACTTTAATGTCTATCTTACTTTAATGGTTAGAAAACAAATACTTGTGAGTCTGAGGTACTCTGTAGAACTTGTCAGATTTTCAAGGTGCTGGATGTTGTCTCTCAAGTATAGTAAAATCAGTTCTCTAATGCAAGCAAAACAGTACAGATAGTTGTAAATTTAGGTGTGTCCAACTAAGAAATCATAATACATTTTTCTGTGAAACCAGAATTCCATTTTGATCACCCTGACAAACCTGAAAAAGTCTCAAAGAAATGTAAATCCATAAGAGGATAGTCTGAAACACTACTGTCCTCACAATCAGAACATTCAGACTGAGATGAAATTCCTGAAGTGCAACCAACCCCATGCAATGCCAGCTCTGCTGACTGACAATCTCAGTCAGAAAAACCTCCATTGAAGAAGTAGATGGCAAGGAAAAGGCAGAAAAGAATTACTTCACAAATTTCAGCAAATCCTCACTGTCCATAGAAATAGAAACAGGAGAAGGCAAGATGTTCTCACTGTGTTCACTTTTCCTTGGAAACTTCCTTGAAAAAGACAGACCCTTAGTTGGCATATACTTCCACAATTCAGAATCCCTATCCCTGCTATGTGAAGAATATTCACATGTTTCTTCCCTTGAGACTGACAACAGTGATGCTTTATTACCTGCCAAAGGCATTCCCAAAGTCAGAAAAGATGTGACTTACCCTGGTCCATGGTGTTTGCAGGTGCTATATCAGAGAGACTTGGGGAAAAAGATGAGAGGTCTTAGGAACCAAGAGCAGAAACAGCAGAGTTACCCTCCATCAGTTGAGGTACAATAGGATCCAGCATGCTACCCCAAGACACCCTGACAACTTTCTTCTTCTTCGTCTTCTTCTTCTTGCAGATAGGAGAAGATATATAGCTGCTCCATAGCTTAAGCTGGGAATGGCTCTTTAAAAGTGGATAGTGATGCCTGAATGAGTCAATAAACAGTAAGGACAGAGCAAGTGGTTCTGATGTGAATAAGCCACTGACAGTCTCCCCACAAGATTATTTTCTGGCCCTGGCACACACACCTGCAAAGTGTGTAGAAAAACTTAGTGAAAAAACAGAAGATTTTATGCAAAAAGATTGCATAAGCATTTACACATCAAAATTGCCTTAAAATGCAAATCTAGTACAAAAAAAAAATTAAAGTTTCTTAGTAAACATATCATTTCAGACAAAAAAAACATGAGTTTTCCTAGTAAAAATAAAAATGGTACAAGGTTTTCACCAACAGTGGACATATCTGTCCAGTCTTGAAGGATCACTAGCCAAGTGACAGCTTCACGGGACAAAGGAGCATAGTTCTATGGCAAGAAAGCTTTGAATATTTTGGCACTCTAGCTGTACTTTTATATGGCGCTTCCATTGACCTACAGACAGTTAGAGCATGGGGAATGTTACCATTAGCTCTGAAAAGCTGTCTGGTCAGTGACGGTAGGGAGCAAATGTCTTAGGCTCATGAAACTGTGATCTAATGTTAAACATCTGCTGTCACTTGTATCACTCTGTAACATAGTTTAATTACTACTTCAGCTGAGTTCCAGAAATTACAAAAGAATGCTTCAATGCAGAAATTGCCATAAGATGTTCACTGTAGGAGGAAACTTATTTTATTCATGTGGTACAAAAAATATAGGCATAATAGATTATTTAACATTTAATTAGTCTAGACAAAGCACTGTTTATTTATTATTTATTATTATTATTTATTTTACATTTGTTAACCGGGATGGTCCGACTGGATACATGTCCTTTTTCAGCGGAGGCCCGGGGAGAAAAGCTCCAACAGAGTTACATTGATAATTAGGTACAGTAAATGAGCTGAAAAGAACTTAACAAAAACATAGGCTATTTACATACAAGTACAAGACTGCCATTACTATTTCTGAGATTACTACAAATGTAACATTAATAACATATTAGCAAGGATGGTAGGCAGTATAATGACATAGAGTTAGACAGGATACATATTTCTTTATCACAGTATACAAAGTACTTATCATCTTAGCTAGTTGTTTATGTTTTAGTTAATGGCACAGAGCTAGTCTGGGTTTGAGCAAGGACATAGCCAGTGTGACTTGAAGTGGAATTTTAGACTATTTTTGAATTGACTTAGAGAAGTTGTTCAAATGGCTCACTGTTGTGAAGTAAACTTACCATAATATTAGATGTTCAAATGATCACTACTTCAGTATCCTTAGCCATTATGGATTATATCCTGCCAAGGATATAACAGCTAACTATCTTGCAAAACTTCAGGGAACCTTCCACGCACTTGACCTGAGCTGACTAAAAGACAGGTTTGTACACCAAGCCATTCAGAGCTTTCCTACCAACAGACAGAAGGAGGCTGAGCCCTGAAAGGTCACTGCTAGGAAGAACAACAACTAAATTACCACACCCTGGCATAAACAGCATATGAAAAAACAATGGGGATGGATGGGAGGGAGTGGTTATTGCAGCAGTAATTATTTGAACATCTACTGTTATGTAAGTTTACTACACAATTATACTGTGTTCATCATATTGATCACTGCTGTCTTGGTTATATGGATATACTACCCTAGCTTAATACATTTGGGAGGTGGAAGGAGAAAAGTCCAGAACCCACTGGAGAATAATTCCTGCAAAGTCTGATCTAGAATTAGAGAAGGAATGAACCTTATAGTGCTTACTAACGTATATACAGGGGACCAAATAGCAACTTTTAGAATCCAACCCTTTCCAAAAAGCCATAGATGAAGCCAAGGCCCTAACAGAGTGGGCCTTGACAATACATGGAATAGTTTTGATGTAGTGAGTATAACAACAGGTATTCACCATAGACAACATTTGGAAATAGTCTATTTTGACACAACTTATCCCTTCTTCTTACCTTCACAAAAAACGAACAGTTGATCCAAATATCTGAAAGATTTAGCTCTGGCAAGATAGTACATGAGTTGTCTGTGGACATCCAAAGTATGGAGTATCCTTTCTCCCTCATTTTTAGGTTTGGGAAAGAAAACAGGGAGATGTATAATTTAGCTTAAAGAAAACTGGATACCACTTTAGGCATAATAGAAGGACTTGTTCTCAAAGAAACCCTGTCCCTGTGGAAAATGAGATAGGGGTGACTCACCATAAGAGCTTACAGCTCAGATACCCTTCTTGCAGACATCTGACCAATCAATAAAACTGCTTTCCCTGTTAAGAATCTTAAGACAACCAAGTTAGCTGGTTCAAATGGAACAAGTGTTAGCTTCCCTAACACAAAATTAAGATTCTCAAGGAGGATCCACCAGTTTTCTTGGAAGTCTCTTATGTAAACCCCCTTTCAAAAACATTTTGACATGAGAAGCCATTGAAAGAAGACAATCCATGGGCAGACATGCTGAAATGACTGATAAATGAACCTTGATAGAGTAGTAAGAAAGGCCATAGGATAACAATAGCAACTCACACAAATATTGTAAAACAAAAGAACAACTAGCCCTGAATCAGTGCTCGCTATGTTGCTGGCACCAACTAGAAAACCGTTTCCATTTGGTAATATATGACTTTCTAGCAGCAGGCTTTCTTGCCTCCATTAGAAGGGAGTCACCACATTGATCTTGGGCAGTTCCTTCTGAATTTTCAGAAGTGCCCTGAATATTAGTGGAAAAGGTGGTAAAGCATCCAGGAAACTTTTTGCCCTAGGAAAAGAAAAGGCATCTGTCATCCAGGCTTTCTTGCATGGAGTCCTGGAGCAGACTCTGGCCAGCTGATTGTTCAGAGAGGAGCCAAAGAAGTCTATTTGAGGAACTCCTACAGATGAATCAAATCTTTGAACAAGTCTGCATGCAAACAGTGTCTGAGCATGTTATGCTCTAGTGCATTTGATGTGGGAAATGGAGCATAATAATTCAAGTCAGGACTGCCCAGCATTGTAATGCAAATAATAAGTTGACAGGTTTGGTATAAGCTTGAGTATTCTAATGAATAAGAGGAATGAATCATTTCTATCTGATCTACTAAAAATCAAAAATTTCAAATTCATCCCTGGTTTGGCACCTATGTCTCTAATGGACACACGAGCCTGTAAACGGTTCATTTCCCAGGTGCCTGCTTGTAAATGTTTTAGCTTCTAAGCCCCTGCTTGAACTTATCATGGGTATCAGAACTTGTCAGAGATTTGGGATGCATGGCTAGGCTTAAAAAGACACTTGTAGTCATTAGCTTAGTAAACACCCATGAACCTACAATACCCCCATTCTAGTTTCCATTTGTAAGGGTCTGCCCTTGTCCTGCTCAGCTTGTCTGCCACACAACTTTGCTGTGATAGAATGTAGGATACCTGTAGAATGAGATTGGGTCACAAAGCTATATCCCAAGCTAACATGACTAATTTTTAGTGGGAGTATGACCTGGTTCCCACTTGCTTGTTGATGTAACACATAACTGTCATATTGATTGTATCCTCTTGAAGAGGTCCTGGGACCAAAGATGATTCAGAGAATTGAGTGTCTCAATCAGGCCAAGCATCTGTTTTATATCTATGTGCTTGGTTCTGTTCTTGGTGTCCTACACACCATACACATTTATGCTTACTGAAACTGCTACCCATGCAAAGCCAGAGGTTTCTGTGATGACTGACTGCTTTAGAACAGGGAGGATGAAGGGAAGAACTGAATTTAGGGATATCTGTTGATTCTGCCAAGTGACTTTCCTTCTGGCAAACCCCTACACTGGGGTCTGAATAGAAAATGGGTGTCGGTGGTGGGACCAAAAAAAAAACATCAGATACTACTGTATTCTTCTCATGTGGAGAATTGCCAGGGACATTAAGTGAATCAATAAAGCAATGAGACCCAAAGTTCTCCGGTATTCCCTTACAGTGATCAAAGTCTGAGTGGAAAACCCTAGAAATAGAGAGCTGTTTTTTCCTGTGGAAGAAAAATTCTTTGAGCTGTTGTGTTAACACCCCAGAAACACAATCCTGTGAGAAGGAATTGAGAAAGACTTTTGAATGTTCTGTTGGAATCAAAGCTTGTATAAGAGATTCTGGCTCACTGAAAAAAGACACTGCAAAGATAAGCAAGTCATCTAAATATGGAAAATGTGGATACCCTATAGCTTGCAATGACCTATAAATTTAGCTAGAAACTTTGTGAACACTCTTTGTGTAGTGATCTGTCCAAAGGGTAAGGGAGAGAACTGATAATGTGATCCAGACACAGAAAATCTTAAGAAACACCTGAAGTCTAGATGAATAGGGAATGTGATGATAAGTATCTTTTTAAATCTGATGTTACATGGAAACTTGATCAAGGAAGAAGAGGCAATGGGTTGTGAAGTGACATCAGTTTGAATTCAGGCACTATTACAAACAGTTTTAGGAAAGAAAGATCCAGAACTAGTCTCCAAGCATTTTCTTTCTTTGGCACTAATCACTGAATAAAACCCCTTTTCCACCTGGGAAGGGGAAACCGGTTCTTTCACACCCTGGGGCATCATGTGATGAAGGACACAAAAGAGTCTGATCTGCAGGATGAGGATTTAACCCTTGGAAAGGGGAATTTCCTCCAATGTCCATCTATAACCTTGATGAATGATCTTCAAAACCCATTTGTTTGAAACTGTCTGTTCTGATGAAGTCTTTTATGTGAAAGACGAAAGTTCTTAATCTTGTGTTTTTACTATAATAAACCGAGTTCGTACACAGGCTTGTTTGGTGCATTTTCCATTTGGTTCCTGGTCTTCAGTTACTCACACTGCACCACTGTCTGTTACCAAAGGGAAAGGTGGAGATTAAGACTTTCTGGAAGAAAAAAAGTAGCTAGATCCTGCCTTTTAAACCTGGTTGACTTCTTTGAAACAGTCACCAAGGCCATTGACGAAGGGAAGGTGGTCCACACAGCCTATCTGGACCTCGCAAAAGCCTTCGATACAATACCCCACTCGGGCATTATAGATAAGCTCACCAGCTTAAATATAAACCCCTATGTCACTAGATGGGTTGCAAACTGGCTCAAGGACAGAACCCACATGGTTAGAATTGCTGGAGCCATGTCAGACTCCAAACCAGTTACAAGTGGCATCCCACAAGGCTCAGTCCTGGGACCTCTCTTGTTTGGTATATATTTCTCGGAGGTACAGGCCAACACGGAAGGACTGTGACTGACCAAGTTCGCAGATGACTGCAAACTGGGCACCATAATCGACTCTCCAGCCGACACAAGCATCCTCTAAAAGGGCCTCATAGAAACAGACAACTGGTGCCAGAGCCATGGCCTCAAGCTAAACGCCAAAAAGTGTATAGTCATCCCTTTGGCAAAAACAAAGTGCCCACAAATTACCACATAGGTGGTAATCCATTAAGTACAGAAGAAGTAATTAGGGACCTGGGGACCCAAGTTGATAGCAATCTCTCATTTGACAACCACGTGGCCAAAGTGGTTAGAAAAACATTTTATATAGCCCACCTAATCATGAAGGGATTCACATCTAGATTAGGGGAGGTCATCGTGCCTCTTTACTCATCCCTCATCAGGCCCATAATCGAGTACAATGCCCCTTTTGGGATGTACCTTACCAAACACCTGCAGCAACTGGAAAGACCCCAAAAGTACCTCACCAAGAGGATCAAAGGGCTCAAACAGATGCCATATGCTGCCCGGTTAAAGAAACTCCAGCTCTACTCAGTGGCATATCGCCTGCTCAGAGGTGACCTGTGCCTGACGTATAAGGCCATGTCCAACCCGGAATTAAGGGACATGCTGCACCTCAAAAAATCCAAATCCCATCGAGCTACACGCTCAAGAGACTTGAACCTCAGCACTGAAATAAATAGGACGTGCTGGAGGGACAGATTCATAACCCAGAGGCTCCCTTCACTCTGGAATAAAATCCCAGTCCAGGTTAGGCAGAGTCCCTCATTGACTCTCTTCAAGAGGAATCTTGATGAGTGGATGGGAGATCGTAGGTTTATCCCAGGTATCACTTCTGTGTCACTGTTAGACAGAGGCACAGTATACTAACCTCGAAAAAGGGCATAGCAAAATTAATTTAAAATGGGTGGCGAAAGCCAAACACACTCTGGCTAGGCTTATAAATGCCCTAGGGCAGATAGCCTAGTATGAACCTATGAACCTATGAACCTATAATGTCTCTTAAATAGTCATTCTGACTTATTGGGCTGTCATTGGTTTTGGGAGTTTCCAGACTTTTTCTGAGAACCCTTTTGGCATTTTAATTAAATGTCTGTTTGCCTGTATTTTATTGAGACTGGTTAATTTATTTCTTACCAAAAATTAGTTGAGGAATTGTAGAATCCCTTGGTAAACATGGAAAGTGTGTGTGTGTGTGTGTGGGGGGGGGGGGGTGCTGAAAATTCTTAGAGATTCTCTGTATCAGCTTACCCCTTTCATCACATGTTTTGATAACCTCTGCAACAGAGGGGCCAATGACTAAATCTCTACCCAAAGGAGAATTCCAAATCTCATTTTAATATCATCTGACAGATTCTGAGAATGCAGTCATGCAAAAGTCCTCAAAACATTACCATTGGCCATAGCCCTTTAAGAAGAAAAAGACTAAACAGAGTAGCACACTCACTATATACAATGGGGATGACTTAAACAATAGAAGAAATTAAATTATTTAAAAGAATTTTTCCTCACAAGAGGGAATGGCAGATAAAACAGTTATCATACTTTCAAACTTAGCCATGACAGACCTTAACATATGAGCCTGACAATTCAAAATTCTGAAAAGCGAAGTTACAGAAGCATACACATTTTCCCCACACTTATCAATACTCTTCCCATCCTTAACAGAAAGACTAGGATTGGAATTAACCAAGTGTTTAGTAGCAGAGAGATTAACTAAAGCTACATCTGCTGGAACAAATTTTGGAAGCATGCATAAAAACCTAAAAGACCGATGAACTTTAGTATGTCCTATCTGCCTCTTTTGGGGGTAGCTGGCTGACTGTCAGGAAAATTGTAGGCAGTTGCACACACATTTTCAAAAGCAGAAAGCACTGGAGGAATGGATGCAGCTTCTGAAAATTCCATCTGTAACAGTTAATAAAATTTTCTGAAGGACAAAGAAACCTCAATGTTCTCCTGTTGAAAACACTGTCACATTCTAGAAATATTCTCAGAGAAAGAGAATCCCCAGCAGCGAGACTCAGAAACTGAGCACTCCTCTGACACACTGAATCAGAAATGTGGGGAGAAAATATTGTATCTGTCCCTTCATTCTCCTGTTAAGCTTCAGCATTTTGATCTCTACAGGAAAGGAGCTATTCGTTTTTCTGTTACCAGGAACTATGGTATGAGAAGGATTAATCACCTGAATTAGATGCTCAGTCAGTCACAGTAAACTACCCCCTGTCTAAGGAAATTTGAGGAGACATAGATACGTGCTTAGTTTCTGTTTCAATTTAACAGGTAAGATGGGACTAACAGTTTTATTAATGTCAGCAGCAACTTTTCCAGTGATGGGCACAACATTCTGACAAAACAGGGAAGCTTTCCCTCTTCCCTCTCACAGGACCAACAAGAGTTGCTCTCCCTTATCCACTGGGGGGACTCCAACAGCCACAGAGGATGTGGATAACCCCCGGTCTATAGTGGTTGTTGGTGCTACACCAGAGGGATCTGGGGTAAAAATAAATGGTCTGAGGTACAACTAATGGTCACAGCAGAGCCACCCATCTATGGCTGAGGCAAATTGCTAGCCTGATGTGATGGCAAAGGCTGTTTGCTTGACTTTTTCATTTTGTGACTGGAAGAAGGACTAGCTGGGTACTGAGAGATTGTTCCAAGTTCAAGCCAAAAATGGTTCCTCTTTCCTACAGAAAACAAGCAGCAAACACCAGTCAAAATAAAAAGTCTTTAAAGGTCACTTTTTTTACAGACAGATACAGTAAAAGGTGCTCTAAAACATTTTACCAGTCCTACAAAGTGAAATTCACACAATTTCTCCACAGAAAAAAAGCGTTTTTAGTTACTTAAGACAACTTTTAAGCCAACAGGGAAAAAGAGCACTCCTTTTTGAAAGTGCAGTACAGTCTCATGACGGTCTATTAAAACACAAACTCCTAGCTTTAAAACAACTGTCCTGATAAGGAAAGTATAAGTGATACTCAAAATATATTCAATGGACGTTTTTTTCACCAAAGGGAACTTATTTGCCCAGTAAAGGAACAGCACATGCTGATTGCTGATCATGGAAAGCCTCAGAGGAGCATATTCTTTGGTGACAGTAAAGCTCTGAAGAACTTGTTACACAGACTTGTCTTTTAGTCAGCCAGACAGTTTGGGCATAATGGAATGTGCCTTAAAGCTTCGGATACTGTTTGGCTGTTATATCCTTGTCAGGATATAACACATATAGTTGAGGCAACTGCAGCAATGATCAATATGATGGACATCTCTTCACTTCTATGGCAATTCTTTACTTAAACTAACTGCATTTTAATTATAAAATTCCAATTTGGTAAGTTATTTGTACATAAGACTAAAACAGTTTTTTTTAGTATCTTACATTTTAGTTAACTATTTCTGAGAGAGTAGTTTGAAGAACTAGCAGCAACTATTATTTTAAGAAGGATTTTCCCATCAACTCTATTTTAGTTAAGGAATTTAAAAAGATTCAGATTATTTTTGAACTGAAGTGAGATAAAGTATTTTAATCATATGATCTAATATATGCAGTAGCTGCAAAAATACAGGTAACCTCAGAATGATATTCAAATGTTTAAACTTTGTAAATAACACATCAGGAGAGTAGTAACTGTTTTGAAATCCAGCAAGGCAGAGGAATAAAACAATTGATATTAAAAGTAAAGATGTTCAAACATTGTTAGCCTGAAAGAAAATTTTAGCAGTATAAGGCATAGTTCACTGACAGGATTATCACAGCATGCAGTTTTTAGACTATTCTTTTGCTATTGATTAAACTGCACTAGTTTCCTCCTTCATATGTTAGATGCTGTTTCTTCCATACAAAGGCATTCTGAATTCAGCAGTTGCCAAGAGAACGGAAGGAAATGGATTTAGCAAAATGAGTCATGAGCTATGGATATTGCCTTTTGTTTTGCAATATTTACAGGTGTCAGTAAAAACAGTTTCTGTTTTGTGCACACATATGGACTTGAAGAACTTGAATGAACTGTATTTCATAACTGGTGAAAATTATTAATCGCCCTAAAAAGGTGACTCACACATTTGCTCCCACTACTGCTAAAAAACAAAACAAAACAAAAAACATGTTGCTAATTTACAGGCAGTGATTTGGTAAACTTATTCATAATCCTTTCAGTTATATGCCCAGCTGCTGTTTCCTGTTAAGTGCAAGTTATTGGCAGGCTGCAGGTCTACTCAAAAAATTATGTTTTATTGTATCCTACTTTGTCAAGTATTGAAATGTCAAAGCAGGAAGAGCACATGTTTCCTGTTGTTGATGTTGAGGGTACTAGCTGCTTTGCAGACTGCATCCTTATTTGCAGTTTTCTGGAATAAGAAGAGACATACAAGATAAATAACTGCTCTCATGGATTCAGTGAAAGTGAGGTTAAGAGACTGCAGTAAATCTCAAGAGAGGATTACAGAAGGGACGACTGCATATATACAGTCTAAAAAGGCTGCATAGTTTTCTTTAGGATAGGTTCTAGCCATGCTCGGTTATCTCGAATGAAAGAAAAATGTTTATTGAGAAAACAAAAGGTATTATAGTTTTTGTTTAAGGATGTTTACATGCTTTTTAGCAGGAATCTATGCTTACTGATGTCGTGGGATCATAATTTGCTGGTTTGCATTCAACGGATAAACTTACCAGCCTGTTTAGTTTTTATGCTGCTTAGAGGGCAAAGGAGGCCTGACAAAGAGGATGATTCTACACAGAGACAAACAATATAATAGGATTAATATTTGTTATTAATTAGTATTCTTTGCTGTAATATTTCATTATTTTAACTGAGAAACTGAAAGGATGGAACAGGATAACTTAAAAGATGTTTTAAGTGTGAAATATGGTAACATTTCAATGAAATAGCCATCCATCAATGAATCAGTTCGGAAGATCCAAGGATCCAAGTTTATAGTGAGATTAGACTGGTAGGAAATACATAAGATGGTGTAATAATGGGATATGAATAGTTGCAGGGAAAACCATATCTGGGTACTTTGTACCGTTTTTTCTGAACAAGAACTGGAAGACCTTCAGAAAAGACTGAGCAGGCTGTTCCTTTTATAGAAGCATGGCTGAATAACGATCAGGAACTCTGAGAGTTTAATTGGGAATACCACATAACCAACTTCCAGTAAAGGTGCAGATGTATTATAAGCCCCAGGGAGAAAATGTATGGCTTTCCTTCAGGATGGAAGGAAGAAGTGAATTAGTCTCACATTTTTCATTTTGCAGTAGAATAAGTGGCTTCTGGACATTACTGAGAAGAAAGTTGAATTTAATGCATGTAATCTACCTGTATAAAAAACAGTCTCTAGTGGGATGTATGCACAGCACATGCTACATGTATAGGTAGATGTGGGACCACAGCCTGCATATGTTCATTTGCCCCTCCTAAACCCCTTACTCTTCCTGAGTGCCATGGACTTGTATTACATTACCTAGGTGTATGTCCTCCTCAGCATGTGACACAGCCTTGTCCTCACCCCTACCCCCTTTATAGACCTTACTTCCATATGAGCCCTGGTCTTTACCCAGGCACATGATCCCTACTGCTCCCAGCACAGAGAGGTGAGGAGGAGGTTACGTCTCATTATTTCCCTCCAACTCACACCACCTACAGTAGTTTATTGTATTTATTTATTTATTTATTTATTTATTAATCGTTTTGTTTATTTATTCAGTTTGGTAACCAGAGTAGAGCAGTGATCCAAATAGACCCATTGCAGTCTCAGCCTGGACAGACAAAAACAGCACTAAACTTCTAGATTAATAATGAATATTACAAAGGCAGACTGACTTGTACATAGATAAATGGATAGATAAGATAGACAGAGATAGATAAAAGAGTGGCAGCATAATAATACAAAATATATCAGGTAATAGGGAGGGAATAATTTAAGTTAGCAGAGGATATGATGCAGGAGTTCTAAAGTGAAGAGGGAGGACATTATTTGGAGTTGTGTAAATGAAGTAAAAGTAATTAAAAAGGAGAGTGTATACAAATAATTATGTACAGCATGTAATGAGGTAAAATATTTTAACTAATTAATGTACAAAGATGAAATGATGGACAGAAAATATAAGAAAGGGAGATTTAGTGGAGTCTGAAGGGGAAGGGGTAAGCAGAATATTAGGTGATGTGGTCAATGGGAAAGTATTTCCACGCTGTCTTCATCATGATATGGTCTATAAGCTATGCACGGAATGAGGAATAAGCAGAAAGGTCTTTGAGATTTGGGAAGAGGGTCTTCGAGATTTTGGGACCTAGGATAGAGAAGGCATGGTCATTCCAATGAAGTCTGGTTCTGGGACACTGAAGAAGTTGACCAGAGTAGTTCAGATTTTGTACATCATAACTGAGGGGTTGCATAAATAGGTTGGAGGCAAGGGGGAGCCATAGTGCTCAATGAAGAGATCTTAGAGTTGGCAACCAGTTGGTGCATTGTTGGACAAGTAGCCATTTGGCTTTATCAAAAGTGATAAGTGGTGCTCATTCCTAGGGGAGAGAGTGCGACGAGATGGCAAATGGAAGTAGCCATAGTTTGAATCATAGATGGAGTATTTGTTGGATATAGCGTCAGCTGTCTGTATTTTAACTGGGCTAGTAGTATTAATTTACCTATGGTACTTCTGGAACATTTCTCCCCGGGCCTCCACTGAAAACAGGATCTGTGGAACCTAGTCGGACTTTCCCGGTCAACAAATGTTAATTAAAAGTAAATAAAAATAAATAAATTTCAAGATGCTCTTGGTCCAGTTGTTCAAGCCTCCAATCAAACGTGTGTCACCTGAGTTCCACTTTGGACTTTATTTTTATATGTGACACCGTTGGCAAATCATACTTGTGTTATGGACTGGTGCAATGCAACTACACAAATATTATTTTATTTTATTTCTAAGCCAACTAATTCATTGTGAAACCTTGCTTGTATAGCTTTTTGTTTGTATTCAGAGTTCAGATTTGTATATGTAATGTGCTTATGTTGAACCTTACTGTTTTTAATAAGTGCTTTGAAATCTTTCTCGTGCACCTAAGCTACTATGAACATGGACAGACTGGAGATTGGCTCAATATCTAAATTGGGGGATGACTCCTCAGCATTTTAGCCGACTGCATGATCAGTACTGGAACACAATTCCAAATGTCTGTTTTGGGGAAGAAATCCAAAATCTTTGGATATTCTAAGTGACATATTGAAGTGCATAACCTGCATGTAACAGAACTGGATAGCATACACACACAAACGAACTGGTAGAGATTAATAAACAGAGATGAATGAGGTATTCAGTATTTTTGAGTATATAGTGCACTGTTTCATAATTCTTACAGACGTGGCAAGGATGCAAAGATAACCATTGGGATAGGCTAATAGAGTGTAAAGACACTACAGGAAGTATGCCAAGAATGCAGATGGTAGCAACAGTTGCAATGGCTGTAACTCAGCAACAAAATTTACTACATATGTTATGTGTGCAGGACAGGAACAGTATTGCAGGCAGTGTCACGTATGTAGCCTAACTCATGCCCTTCTTCCTTATTTTGAGGTTTTTGCAGTGCACAGGGCATTGCATTGCATTGGTTTTCTTCAGTAATAAGAGCACTCACCTGTCAGACCAAAACTTACATGTGTCTGTTTTGTAGTCCCAGTACTCTGGACCTGATGCACAGGTTGTAGGTATGGCATAATATGCATGTTAGCTCACATATGGTGTCATGCAGGCAGCTGTGTTTTTTTTTTTTTTTAGATATTCAAGCATGCAATCTGCAACAGCAAATCAATATTTGGTATGCAACAGCTTTCCCAGTCCAGTAAGCTGTTATCCATCGCCTCTAAACCTTGTGCAGTACTAGCTTAGCTGTCTTGCTGTGATGCAAGCAGCATCTACACAGCTTTTTGGTGTATGCTGGTATCAGTACTGTATCTGCATTTTGTGTGTCTCTACCATTTTATTGTATCGAACTGGTGAAGAAATCAGCTTAAAATGCAAGATGTATTACAAGAAACAGACAGGCATGTGACAAAATCAGCATTCATGAAGCAGCACATCAGAATGCATATAGAGTTCAACAACTGCCATTTCCTCGGAGAAGCCTACACTGTTGCTGGCTGTACAACATCTCTTTCCCCACCAAAATGCCACATTACGGGAAATTTTCCCAATGATGTAATAATCAGAGATATATAGAATAGTACAAACTATTGCTATAACAATGCTTAGTCTACAGTACTGTTTTAAACATATTTAGCAAATGTATATGCAGGTTTGGGACCCTTGCTCCAAAACAGACACCATTTCCTTAGTATATCACAAGTGAAACGGCTGCCTAAATTACAGGTTAATGAAAGTTATTGTTGGGCTCCTTCATATCTGGACTCATAAAATTAGCATCCTTTCTTTTCTAGCCATCTGGCTAATATCTAGAGTCTCTAACTGCCATTTCAAGTCACTCACTTCAGGACCCAAACAGTAAGCAGCAAAGAACAACCCACACATAATTTTCTCTTTCACTGCCCTAAAACATTGGGAACATTTTCCCTGTATCCAAAAGTCAGTTCTACTATACTGAATTCAGGTGAAATTGAAAATAATTTTCTTCATTGAGATACAGGGTTCATGCTTCCCTAACTTTCTCTCAAATTATATCACCATAGCAATCAAATTTCCCCTTTTTTCATTTTCTCTCTGCTGTGAATATGGCATATGCTCACATTTACCTTCCCATTTATACTTAATTTTTAATTATAGTAATAAAGTAAAGAGATCTACATTGCCAAAAGCCTGACATACATATGTTCACATATTTCCATCCTATGTAATTCAACATAGGGTCCCATATTACCTATAACTCTGGTGTTTTATAACCACTAAGGTTGAGGGATCAAACCCGTGTTTATACAAACTGTTTTCTTTCATCTGTGTACCTGTTTCCAAGATTTTATATGGATTATGTAACCTCTAATCATGTTCAAAAGTCAGTGAATTAGCCTGAAATAGGAACAGTTGATTCACGGTTTCATACCTTCATAAGATGCTATTAAACTTATGGTCATGGAGACCATTGAGAAGATCACCAACATCACAACCTACTGATGGGAGTCTAACAATGCCTCCGTTAAGTTGATTTTTTTCCCATGTGATTATTTGCAATCACCCACCTATTCATCCAGACTGTTTTAAAATATTGCGGTGGAAGTCCATTACTTGACATGTGAGGCAGTGTATTTCAGAAATTAGGGTACATTGAGTTATTACATCTGGTGTTGTTGATATAACAGTATTATAGGTCTCTAGACAGGTGTTTGCTTTGCCACCATTTCTGTTCAGATGGAGTTCAAAAGCAATTCTTGGTCATGCAAAGCATGGCAGGCTAAAAAGAGTCCATCCCTCAAGAGTCTATACACTGTTGTGTAGACCAATGGGGCTTTTAGTGAAGTAGCTAAGGATACTGAGACTTCAGATCTTTTTGATAAGAAAATGTTGAGATCTGTCTCTATAAGAGGGAGAAAAATTCAGAAGCATAAGCAGCAGACTGAAGAACATATTTTTTTTTCCTGGAGAACTATGTAATTTGTGACCATCAGTAAAGTTCAGAAACAGAAAGCAATTTGACTTGGTGTATACAGGATCTCCTGGAGCCATAGAGCAAGTTTTTCAGAGAAGGTCAAAGTGAGATGAACACATTTGACTAGAAAGTGGGTAAAATTGAGGTGATGTAGTTGGAGTTAACATTTATGTGGACAAGGTCAAGAAGATCATCACCTTTGATGTAAAAAGTCAAACGTAGATGTAAGATGTTCAGACTTTCAAGTTCTGTGAAGTTTACAAATATTTATTAAAAGTGTTGCTAACAATTCTACATATCCCAGTAATAAAGATTTAGAAAATTTCAAAGAATCTAAAAATCTGAAATTTCTCCACCTAAGGTTCTGACTTTTGAGGGGTTTATTACTATTTTCATAGGTTAACTGCGGTGGTGGTGCTGCGGTAGCATTGTCGCCTCATAGCAAGACGTTGTCCCGTTCGATTCTCAGCTAGAGCGTCTTATGTGTGGAGGCATATGTGAATGGGGCGTGCCTTCGTTGAAGGTTGTGCATCAGGGCTGGTAACCCGGTATGTAAACCTCCACTACCAATCATTAGCAGACACAAATTACTATTTTCATAGGTTCATAGGTAGGTACTAGGCTACTGGCCCTAGGGCCTATATAAGCCTAGCCAAAAAATGTACCCTGGCTTTCGCCACACAAGAAAATTATTTTCCTGTGCCCCTGTTGAGCAGAGCCACAGAAGTGATCCCTGGGGTGAATTTCCCATTTCCCATCCAATCATCAAGATTTTTCTTGAAGAGTGCTAACGAGGAGCTCTGTTTGACATAGATAGGTAGTCTGTTCCAGAGTATGGGAAGCCTCTGGGACAGGAATCTATCCCTCCAGCATGTTCTGTTTATTGTGGTGACAAGATTTAGGTCCCTAGAGCGTGTAGCTCGGAGGGATTGGGATTTCTTTAAGTGGAGCATGTCCAACAGCTCTGGGTTTGACATAGCTTTGTATGTTAGGCAGAGATCTCCCCTGAGTAGGCAATATGCGATGGAGTGAAGCTGTAGTTTTTTGAGACGGTCTGCATAGGGCATCTGTTTGAGGCCAGTAATCCTCTTTGTGAGGTATTTCTGTGGTCTTTCCAGTTGTTGTAGATGTCTTGTGAGGTACATACCAAAAGGAGCATTGTACTCTATAATGGGTCTAATGAGTGATGAGTAGAGGGGAACAATGACCTCTTTTTTTCTGGATGAGAATCCTTTTGTGATGAGATGAGCCATGTAGAAGGATTTCCTGACCACTGTGGCGATGTGATTATCAAAGGAGAGACTACTGTCCACCTGTGTCCCAAGGTCTCTTATCACATCTTCAGCATTAAGTAGACTGCCAGCTATGTGGTAGTTCATGGGTACAGAGTTTTTACCAAAGGGGATGACAATACACTTTTTGGCATTGAGCTTCAGGCCATAGCTTTGACACCAGGCATCTGTCTTAGTGAGGCCCTTTTGTAGTTTGTCCACGTCATTAGGAGTTTTGATTATGGCTCCTAGTTTGCAGTCATCTGCAGACTTTGTTAGCCAAAGACCTTCTGTGTTAGCCTGCACTTCAGAGAAGTAGATACCAAACAGAAGAAGACCCAGGACTGAACCCTGTGGTACTCCACTTGTCACTGGTCTGAAGTCAGATTTGTAATCCCTCTACTTTCACAGTGTGGGTTCTATCCATGAGCCAGTTGGCAACCCATCTTGTGACATAGGGATTTATACCTAGTTTAGTGAGCTTATCTATAATTCCAGAGTAGGGGATGGTGTTGAAAGCCATGGCAAGATCTAGATAAGCTGTGTGAACCATTTTACCCTCATCTATGGCTTTGGTGACTGCTTCAAAGAAGTCAATCAGGTTTAGGAGACATGATCTGCCTTTTACAAATCCAAACTGGGTAGGGTCCAGAGTTTGGAGATTACCAATGTCTTTGTTTATGAGTTCCATGATGATATGTTTCATGGCCTTGCAGACCAGGCTCGTCAGGCTAATGGGACGGTAGTTCACAGGGTCCATCATGGCTCCTCCTTTATGGAGTGCGATAACTGTCGCGGTGCACCATTCAGTGGGTACAAAGCCTGAGGTGAGGCTATGATTGAACATGGTACTTAGATAGGGTGCCAGTTCATTCTGTAGTTCATGTAGAACGCAGCCTGGGATGTTATCAGGTCCCATGGATGCTGTGTCCTTGGCTTTGGAGAGTGTGTTTTTTTTACCTGTGCAGCCGTGATTATAGGAACTTTGCATTCTTCTGGTATAGAGATGGGCCCTCTAGGGGGTGAGAGGGGGGTAAAGTTAGCACTGAACCTATCTGCTAGGATGTTGGCAATATCAGATGTTTCTGTATATTTAGTGCCATTGTGCTGTAACTCAGAGCAGATCTGAGTGTTTCCATTGAAATTCTTGACATAGCTATAGAATGCTTTGTGGTTGTCTTTAGAGTCAGTGGCAATTTTGTTTTTGTAACTAGCTTTGGAGGATTTTATGAGGGATCTCAGCTTCTTACTGAGGTTGATCAGGGAGTTCCTCCAGTCATGGGATTTTACTCTTTTTTGCAACAGTTTCTTTCTTCTGTTGTAGAGTTTATTTATGCAGAGGACCACCATACTGGCTTCCTTTTTTTGGAAGATTAACATATTGGTTCTATTAGGGATAGCATGATCCATGCACTTGTGTAAGTGCTTATAAAGTGCATTTGTGTAGGATTCAGCAGTCATACCTCTATTGTTCGCCTGCATGGGTTTCATGAAGTTTGCCACTTCTGTCTTAAGAAGTGTGAAGTTGGCTTTGGAGAAGTTTTTTACGATGGTTTCCCTAATTGGGGGTGAGGGTGGGATGTGGATGTCTAGGCTGATTAGCTTGTGGTCGGATCTGACCAATGAGGAATTGACCTCTGGTGTGGAACACCGGTTTCCCATGTTGGTAATACCCAGGTCTAGGATATTGCTGCCCCTGTTGGGGGTGTGAATAAGTTGATCCAAGGTGTTGGAATTTATGAATTCTAGAAAATGTTGAGCAAAAGAGTTGGTACATGAGTAGTTTTCCCAGTTAATGGTGGGGTAGTTGAAATCGCCCATTATTAGGGTGTTGGGTTGTACCCTAATACTTTCCAGTGTATCAAGAAATGAGGAGTGGGAATCCTGGGGCATGGTGGAGGGTCTGTAGCAAGCCCCAATTTGGATTGCAGTCTTGGCCAGAGTTAGTTGCACTTGGATAGTCTCAGATGCATTATGCTGTGCAACTAGCCTGGAGGTGTGGATATCCTTAATGAATAAGGACACGCCTTCGCCTTTATTGCTTCGTTCTGGGTTAGGTGGCCAAAAGGTATGGTATGAATTGTAGCCTGGTAATGCAGGGGTGCTCTCTGGAGCTTTGAACCAGGTCTCTGTCACTGCACAGATGTCAATGTTCTCCATTTTAAGGAGTGCTTCGAGTGAGTGCATTTTGAGGTTTAGACTTCTAGCATTGAGTAGCATTACCCTCAGATTTTGCTTGCTTGTACCTGTTACAGTGGTGAATTTGTCATTTGAACCTTGCCTAAAAAAGGCACTATAGGGGTGGCAAGAGCCTTAGCCAGTATCCGGAATCCTAAGGGCGACAGGTGCAGGCCATCTCTGGCAAAGCATCGTGGTCTGTCGATCATGTCGTCCCAGGCAGACAAATACTGGATCCCCTTAGAATGACACCAGAAGCTTAGCCAATTTTTGAAGTCAATCATTTTGTCCTTGTACTGTGGTATCATTCTGGGTGATGGCAGGATGCTAGTCAAGGTTAGGGTCATACCTGCCTGGGATACAAGATCGGAGAGCTCCTCCATGTCTCTTTTTATGTAGTCCATGGAGGTACATCTCAGGTCATTCACACCAACATGGACAATGATAGTGTCATATTTGTACTTATTGTGGAGTGACCTGAGTGCATACATTATGTGGCAGATCCTGGCACCTGACAGGCAGCTGACAGTAACTTTTTAGTTTAGTCTAGTGAGTGGAACATCAGTGTGCCTGACTATAGAGTCACCTATGATTAGAGTGTTGGGTACGTTGTTATGCCTTATGGGCTGTGGTTGAGTGGCACACTGAGTTTGTGGGCTATGTGTCATTTGGGTTGTTTTGGGGGGGTGGAGTTTGCTTGGGTTTATGCTTTGGATGTCCCTGATGCTTGGGCAGGTTTTTATTGAGAGCCTCCGTGAATGTAGGTGTGTGTTTTGTGTTTCTATGTGTGTGTTTTGGTGGTGTTGGTTTTGAGGGACTATGTGATGAGTGTGGTGTGGTGCAAGTGTTTACCTTCTCCTCTTGACTGTCTAGTCCAGTCTTGGGTGAAGAGAGCTTTGCTTCCAGTTTGGCTATATAAGTGCATCTCTCACAGGTTGTAGTGTTGACTGGTAGGCGGAGAGGGTTGTCTGTGTACATGAGGCAATTGCTGCATTGCTCCAAGATGACCAGATTCAATAGGTAGACAGGAGAAATCACTGGGAGCTGACCCTTAGACATGCCTGGATAGGTGCTTATTTATTAAGTATTAAAAACTGCTTTCCTCTAGACAAGTGAGGAAAGTTGAGTGCTGTAGTAATTTGTAGCTTATGTAGTGCTTACAATGAGTTCTGAACAAGTGCTGAATTAAAAGAAACAGATTTGAGTGCTGAAACTAGAAAACTGGCTAGTTATAAGAAACAAAACTAAGCTAGAAGGCTTCCCTCCAGCACAGAAGGGCTTGAGGGCTCAGACGCCTACAAACAATCTAGACCACTTAACAGGAAAGGCAGGAAACAAGCTTGATTTTTTTTTGTTTTCTTTCCCAAATGCTCTCTTTGTACACAGTAGGAGTGCCTGAAATCAGAATATGATCTCACTGCACTCAGTTGAGTGAGCAAATGAGATGGGCCAAGGAGTATTCAAACACAAATTTACAAGAGGGGCAGGCAGTTTCAAAGCCACTAAGATTAACACCAAAACAGAAACAGGGAGGGTGGGTGGAGAACTAACTGAAGAACAGAGTCAAAACTTCCACTTGAGTTAATATTCATGCAACACAATTAAACCAATTTAAATACTGTATTATTTGAAAAAAAGTGCAGATAAAAGGTACTTAAATTCTCTTATATGTCCAGTTGAATACAGCTAGATCTTAGCCTGCCAAAGCTGAGTTTTTTTAGCAGAAAATATTTCAAACTGTACCACTTAAATAGTCAGTGACAGGAAATCAAAGAATGTGGCTACCCCCACACCTGCAATTGCTAACAGACAATAAAATTCAAGCAAGCACTAACTAAAGAACAGAGTCAAAACTTCCACTTGAGTTAATATTCATGCAACACAATTAAATCAATTTAAATACTGTATTATTTGAAAAAAGTGCAGATAAAAGGTACTTAAATTCTCTTATATGTCCAGTTGAATACAGCTAGATCTTAGCCGGCCATAGCTGAGGTTTTTTAGCCACCATATTAATATGAGTGCTACTCCATCAGATGGTTTCTTTCCATTGTAAGCAACAGATAACACATTCCAAAGGCAATTCAAAAATGTTCTTAATTTTTGTATGGAGCACGCAATGGCATTTCTACATCATTATGATGCTTATGAACACATTTAAACAAATTTCAGTAATTGCAACTATTCACTATTTAGAATATGTTCAACTTTAAACAGTCCATGCTCTTCCATAGCTGGATTATTTAACAGATTCTTATGTGCTGGAAGTATACTCTTCCTTTTGGGGTAGGTCTTGCTACAATGCATCTTTACCCAAAACTAAAACTTGAGCAGTCCTTCTGTGTAACACTTGATTATTGCATTTGTCACAGCTTTTATTTTCTTGTGACTAGATGCCAGTCACACCACTAGCTTTTCGTCTTCCCTTCTTAGAACTGTGACTAATGTATCTATCTTATACAAATATCTGCAATTCAGTTTATACAGTTTTCTATCTTCTCATTGAAGAATGAGGGATATTGAGTTGGCCTCCTTTGATAAGGATGTTTCTTAATTTGTCTCCAGCACAAATATCTGGCATTTGGATATATTTCTGTCATAGCAGTACTTCTGCCTCTGATGATTCCTTTCTATAATTTTCTTTACTTTGTAATGATTTTCAGGCATCAGTTATAGATGTTTGGTAAAACAAATGAACACAGTAATTAGGACTGTCCATATAGAGTCATACGATATAACAGAAGTAAGTAGGATACATTACTGTGCAGCCAATTTAATAATAGATAAAGTCCTACCACAGGAACACAGGGTAGTAAAGGAAAGGATGGGGAGAAACTGAATGCCATAGAGAAAACTATAAAGCAATTAAGGCAAGAAGTGTCACTATTAGAAGACTATAGAAGAGGGAACAGATCAACAAAATACTCGGAAAGATAGATGTGATAAAAGCAATGCACAGTATTATAATGAATCAGGATTTATCATGCACTATCGCAAATAATAAACTATCATCTCAGGTAGAAAAACTTAGAAAATACATAGATAAATATAAAGGAAAAGAACAGAATAAGCAATTTATTGAAGACCAAAAAAAGTTTTATAGAGAATTGGAAAACAAGGTAAAAGGAATTGAAAGCCCACCAAAAATAAGAAATAGTTACATTCTGGAGAAATATTTATGAAGATCCTATGGAACGTAAGAAAAATACTAAATGGATAGAAGAAGTAGAAGAAAGAATAAGAAGTTCAAATGTACATGATATGAAATGGGATGAAATAACAGCCAGGGAGATTGAAACAAAGTTAAGAAAAAACTCTAGCTGGAAAAACTCAGGCCCAGATGCAGTACCTAACTTCTGGCTAAAAGTATTAACTTCTTTGCATGAAGATTTAGCCATAAGTAAGAACTATTTATGTGCACACTGCAAACAGACACCAGCCCGGCTAATAACAGGAAAAACAACAGTCTCATTCTTCTCAACTGTACAGATTTTTGCCTTGTATTTTTTGTCTGTTCCTCATAAAAATTGTGTTTTTTCGACAAATCACTGGGATGATCTAAGTCACTATATAATGACATGCATTTGAGTTTCAGACTTCATATCCTTCAGAAAATGAATGCTAACACAAATTCTGTTATTCTAGCAACTTTCTAAGAATATATGAGCAATATTTAAAATATGTCCCTATTTTGGGCCTTTGTCTGCCATTATGTCAGGCTTTTGTCCAGATTTCTTGCGCTAAGAGGGTGAGAGGTCTGAACAGTCCTATTAAAGAGCGAAACTGCAAGTCACTCTAAAAACTATAGACCAATAACTTGCCTTCTGATGACATATAAATTATACACTGGAATTGATACCGACAAAGTTTATAGTAATTTAAAAGAAAACTCAATTATGGCAATAGAACAAAAGGGTAACAAAAGAAGGTTATATGGAACACTAGATCATTTGTTGTTAAATAAAGTCATAGGGACAACTGTAAAAAGGGGAAGAATCTAAATATGGCATGGGTAGACTACAAAAAAAGCATTTGACAGTATCCCATATTCATGGATAAAAGTGTGCTTAAGAATGTATAACATACACCCTACTCTGATAAACTGCATCACAGCAACCATGAAATGGTGGCAAACCACTTTGCAGCTAAGCTATGGTAAAGGACAAATTATTATTCCAGCGATATAAATTCAAAGGCGTATATTCCAGGGTAACTCTCTCTCTCTTTTGCCTTGCCATTAACCCATTAAGCTGCCTACTTAAAATATTAGGTTATGTCTATAATTTGGCTCCCTGAAAGCAATAAAGTGTAAAGACTTCTCATCTTCTCTTTGTAGATGATTTAAAACTGTATAGATCATCATTATATGAGGAACTGAAAGCACAACTACAAGTAGTCAGAACTTTTTCAAATGATATAAGAATGTCATTTGGTCTTGATAAATGTGCAAAAGCAACCTTTAAAGCAGGAAAGCTGCAGCACCAAGAAAACATCAGTTTGGGGCAAGAATGTGACATAAAAGACCTTGCGAAAGAGGTTATATATAAATATTTGGGAAGTGATGAAGGATCAACAATAAAACATGAACAAATGTGAATAAAACTCAGTAAGGAATATTTTAGAAGACTTAAACTAATCCAGAAAACAGTGTTGAAATTTAGGAACAAAGTTCAAGCTATAAACCAATTTGCTCTTCCTGTCCTAAATTACAGTTTTGGAGTGATTGACTGGCCCCAAAAGGTGTTGGATAGATTAGACAGGAAAACAAGAAGGATGTTTCATGCTCATCAAATGATTTATAAAAATCAGTGTATATCAAGATTATATATTCCGCGTTCCAAAGGAGGGATGGGCCTCCTTGAAACTGATTACATGTATAGATCTGTAATCATGGGACTGCATACATATCTGCTGACCTCACAACAGCCAAACATAGTGACAATTTTGAAACATGAGGAAAATAATTCTAAGATGACTTCTCTGCTTAGTCTAGCTGAAGCATATCAGCATCAAGCCGGAATGGAAAGGAAATCAGAAGTAGATAAAATTCAGACAGCAACTGAATGTGCTAAAAAACAAAAGAATATAAGGTGAAGGATCAGATGGGAAGGCAAGAAATGTGGAAAATGCATAAATATAGTTGCAAGTATAGAAAACTCCTGGAACATCATGTTGATCAGGATCAAATGCAGGAATGGTTAAGGATAGGTGAATTCAAATCAAAAGATGAAAGGTTAATATTGGTGGCCCAAGGTAGTGGACTACATGCATGTCAATCTACAAAGTCCATTGAACATGTGGGAAAAACAGACAAATGCAGGTTTTGTAAAACAATATTGGAAACAGTTGCACACCTTGTTGCTGGTTGTGAGATACTTTTGGCAGAAGGACTGTATACTGAAAGGCATAATAATGTGGCAATAATGTTGCACTGTGGATTGTGCAAACATTATAATACTGACGTAGCTGAAAAACACTGGAGATATGAGCTATAAAGCATTGTAGAAAATTATGAAGTCTACATCACATAGCATCATCCATTACCAACAGTTCAAAAGACAGATGCGAGGAAATCAGCTATAGTGGCCCATGAAAAAAAGACAAAAGTAGCATTGATCATTGAAATTGTCACACCCAATGACTACAGTGCCTGTGTACAGTGAGACATAAAGTTATAAAATATCAGGATTTGTAGGCAGAAATGAGAGCAATGTGGAGGAAAGATACATAAACAGTTCCAATAGTAGTAGTAGCATCAGGTCTTCTAAAAAAGTCTACAATTGTATTTAGATATGTTACCAATATCTGTAACTCCATATGAACTACAGAAGGAGTCATTACTGGGCACATTGCAGGAGTTGCGAAGAGTACTTCTGGCTAACATCAAAGATTTAAATAATACTAATTTCATAAATTTTAATCATACTTTGACTTAGGAATGGGATCCATTCCTATCATGTCATTAGAAACCCAAAAGACTTGGAGAAATTAAAATGAATAAACATCAGAGCATAAACAGAAAGACACACCTTGGCAGTAATATGATAAGCACTGAGCACATCAAGCTCCTCACCAGCCCTGGGGCACAGCTTGGAGGAAGTCCTGAAAGGTAAGAAGTGGCTTATGGTGGATGAGAAGATGTGGCACCTGGTGGTCAACTGTGAGGAGACAAATATGTTTGTAGCCTCCATTTTATCTAAGGTGATATCCTGACCGATAAATTATAAATGTTAGTAGAAAGAAAACTTCGGACTCAACACGACAATAAAATTGAGAATTTATTAGGTAAGCGCTTTCGCGTACCTTTCAGTACGCTTCCTCAGACCATAAAAACAGTAACTCAACCATGTGCTTTTATATAGCAGCTGCAAAAGCAATAATTAATTAAGACAATAGACTTAATAGGCAATTAATTAAAAATGAGTAAAGAATGCTAGCTTGAAAAATGCATTAAAATTTAAAACAAATATTCAACAACAAGGCAGCTGTGAAACAGCTATGAAAACCATGAAAGAAACTAGTAATGCTAACATAAAGTATAAAGAATGCATATTAAGAACAACTAAAGTGCTATGAATTTATGTTAAAACATCTCAGAATATTCATTAGAACTAAAAATACATATAAAATATACATAGAAGTATGTGTTTGAATAAATGTTAACACAATAAATTGGTAAGTAATGTACAAGATTTCTTTACATATAAAACTTTCATAGAACATAGCCATGTGGCAAAGAAAATATCAAACATGCTACGGTTCAAAAATGAACTAACCTAAACTTGTAATTAAAGCATACAGTTACAAGTCTATAAGTCTGTAAAGACCAAGTGAAGCTTTAAACCTGTTAGCCAAACAAGAGGTGACTGAAAGAGGGGATAACCTCATGGGGGAAATATACATAAAATAGTGTGAACTTATAAATGCAAGGAGACTGTTCCACCTAAATCTCATCTACGTGTATTGAGGTAGGGTTTTATGGAAACATATAGGTTCAAGCCTGGTGGATAGTGCCCTTTTAACCTCAATATCCATTTTAGTTCCTTCAATTCCAGAAAATTCTGGTAATCTCCCCCTCTAGCATTGGGTACTACAATTTCTAGCACCCTAAACACAAAAGAATGGTTAGGGAAACATTGTACGTGTTTTGCCAAAGCATCCAATTGCTGTTTATTATCTCTCTAACAGTGCAACTATCATTGGTGTAAGTAGTAACAAAACTTAGCCTTGCAGTGGAGACATGATCATGATTGGTACCTGTGGTGTGAGGGCAGGCATGTGTGGTGCGTGTTAATGGCATTACGTCCTTCAGCAGTTGCAGCCTGATTGTTCTTACTAGATTAGGGTCATACTGTGCTCATGACAGATGCCTTTACTAGACAACTGGTAGGAAGTGTTCCACATTTCACATACAGGAACAATAAAAATCTTAAAAGATTGCTCTGTGACAGGCCAATCCCCACCGAACCAGCATCTCATGTAGCTTTGGGCACTTTCCCTTGCAAACGTTGCAGCTATTGTAAATTCATCACCAAAGAACAAATATTTGTACATCCAGAAATAAAATATACTTTCAAACCCAGGCTTTTTGCTACCTGTGATAGTTCAGGGTTAGTTTATTTAGCCACGTGTGTACATTGCCCTGCATTTTATATAGGCCTTACTTTAGGTAAGCTAAAAAATAGGATCTACAATCATACCTATGATATAAAGAAAATGAATGAACTAAATGCTTTGGCAAAACACGTACAATGTTTCCCTAACCATTCTTTTGTGTTTAGGGTGCTAGAAATTGTAGTACCCAATGCTAGAGGGGGAGATTACCAGAATTTTCTGGAATTGAAGGAACTAAAATGGATATTGAGGTTAAAAGGGCACTATCCACCAGGCTTGAACCTATATGTTTCCATAAAACCCTACCTCAATACACGTAGATGAGATTTAGGTGGAACAGTCTCCTTGCATTTATAAGTTTACACTATTTTATGTATATTTCCCCCATGAGGTTATCCCCTCTTTCAGTCACCTCTTGTTTGGCTAACAGGTTTAAAGCTTCACTTGGTCTTTACAGACTTATAGACTTGTAACTGTATGCTTTAATTACAAGTTTAGGTTAGTTCATTTTTGAACCGTAGCATGTTTGATATTTTCTTTGCCACATGGCTATGTTCTATGAAAGTTTTATATGTAAAGAAATCTTGTACATTACTTATCAATTTATTGTGTTAACATTTATTCAAACACATACTTCTATGTATATTTTATATGTATTTTTAGTTCTAATGAATATTCTGAGATGTTTTAACATAAATTCATAGCACTTTAGTTGTTCTTAATATGCATTCTTTATACTTTATGTTAGCATTACTAGTTTCTTTCATGGTTTTCATAGCTGTTTCACAGCTGCCTTGTTGTTGAATATTTGTTTTAAATTTTAATGCATTTTTCAAGCTAGCATTCTTTACTCATTTTTAATTAATTGCCTATTAAGTCTATTGTCTTAATTAATTATTGCTTTTGCAGCTGCTATATAAAAGCACATGGTTGAGTTACTGTTTTTATGGTCTGAGGAAGCGTACTGAAAGGTACGCGAAAGCGCTTACCTAATAAATTCTCAATTTTATTGTCGTGTTGAGTCCGAAGTTTTCTTTCTACTATTTACTTCTGCTTGCCTAACTAAGGATTCTATCGAAGTGGTGGTCTATTGTTTTCTATTATTAAATTATAAATGTTGTTCTTTCTACTTCAATAATTCCCAATTACGATCCAGGTGTTCTCTCTAGAATATAACTTATCTGCTGCTTAAAACTATTATTATTTTGATAACCTTGAATGTTAAGCTTCGGACATAACTTATTTTATGCTGAATACAAATTAAGAAGGAATTTCTTTCCTTACTGATGAATTTGATGGCATTCCTAACATTGCAATATCTTTCTTCTGGAAATCTTTCTACTTTTTTCTGCCATTGATAGTTTTGATATTATCAAATAAATCTTTTGTTCTTCATACAATGCTTCTTGCTTCCCTAATAAGCATACTCTGGTTTCCTAATAAAACACTAACGATCATAGCAAGCCCCACATTAATGAAGGAAATATGTGGAAATGACAGTCTAAACTGTACAGCTATATATTCATAAGCATTAAACCTGTGTTTGGATAAATGAAAACATTGCTAAGTTGATTGCCACATAAAGTAAGTATATGATCTGTAGGTAACATTCCCTTTAGTCTGTTGGATATTTTACTTCTTAGAGTTCCTGTTCAGCCACTTTATCTCAGATGGGTTCCGTTCTATTTCTCATTCTTCACAAGTACTCTGGTTGTGGCATGAGCAATACAGTGATTCTTGTTAGACTACATAGACACTGTAACACTACGGGTCAGGAGTACTGCTGCTTTAATTGCGTTCCAGCTACCACAAACACTCATCATCTAACTCAGCTTTTATTGTTAGTTGCAGCCATCTGGACTGTTCTTTAAGGGCATACAAAGCAAAGCATGATTACCTGAGCTTTTCCAAAAGTGATTGATGTAATACAGATGCCCCACCATATCACCTTACTAATGCCTGCTAACCCTAACTCCTTCCTCTAGTCCTTTCTATAACACTACCACTTCACAAGACAGGCACAGACACACCATATGCATCAACACACATTCCAAAACTAAATCGGTCCACTTAGTTAGCCCTAACTGAAACCCTAATGCAAAAACAGCCTCACACACACACACTCCTGCTCTAAACCTACACTTGCCTTATCCACATACACTCAAATTAAATAAAACACACACTCAGTGACATGGACACTTCATATAAGCAGTCATTAAAACATATACACACACACACACACACACACACACACACACACACACACACACACACATACACGCGCGTGGGAAACAAAAAGAAATAATGGATGAAACTATAGATAGACAAGGCTATAGACAACCACACAACAAAACATTTAATATTTAAAGACAATAGCAAATCAAAAGAAGACAAGCTTGAAAATGGAGGGAAAAGCTAAATAAATGTGAAGGGCACTCATCACTTTTAACACTGTAGTGTATTTCCTGTCTGAGCTTTGCATTTCTTTTCTTGTCTTGTTTGTGAAACCAATGCAGATGAATTTCATCTGACTCTGTTGATAACTGACCTTATAATATATCTGTTGCTTTTGTTATTCGATCATTTAGTTGAATCTAACTCTATGTGACCTCAAGGAGTTTAACACTAAATGCCTGTCAGGAATTGCTATTCTTGTAGAATCATATTATTTCTTAAAAGCTGTCCATCCACCTTAGGCTCTTCTTCACCCTTTTTTGTCCTTGATCTTTTCCAGCATGTCTTCCTCACTAATTTTTTTTTTTCACATTATGTGGCAAAAGTATTTGAGTTTTAGTTTTGTTACCTGGCCTTCCAATGAGCAGTTTCACTACGTACCAAATGAAAGATAAGTTACGATTTTTCATTTTTTTTTCTTTAAATTTGTTTTTAATTTATTTTAACAGTCTATATCTTCTTTAGCTAAGGTCTTTAAGCCTATATTAGTGATTATGATACATAATTGCACTGCATTTTGCTATTTCTGCTACTTAAGTGGATTAACTGTTGATATTAAAACCTAGTTTCATTCTTATACACTGAGTGTATGCCACTGAGGTCGGGAGTAGTGTTTGCATTTTCAGGCCAGTCATCTCAGAGCTAAGGGTGCAATAATTCCAAAGCTGTTACTTACTATGATCTTTTAAAATTAGTTTTGTACTGTTATTGCATTGCATAGAAGAAAAAATATAAGTTACAATTTTTATTTCTTGATTTTTCTAATTCATTTTAACAGTCTGTAAGTGCTTTACCTAAGGTATTTAAGCCAATACAGTAAACTCTCAGTTAACCAGAACTCAAGAAACCAGAACTCTCAAGCAACCAGAAAAAAAAATGAAGAAATACAGTACAATTTTCATATGTTGCACTGTCTGTTTCTCCCCCCTGCAGAAACATACCTTACATTTTTAGAGTTTTAAAAAGGAAGATAGGAATAAATTCTGTCTCTCACCAACCTATGAACAAGTCAAACCAAACAAATATTATAGCGTACAGTATTAGTCAGGCCTATTTTTAATAGTAACTCTCACGCAACCAGAAACTACAGTTATCCAGCATCTACCAATCCCCACAGATACCAGTTAACCTAGAGTTTACTATTTTAGGAATTCCAATAATTAGTTCCACTGTATTGTGGTATTAAAGTAGACTAATTATTGGCATTAAAACCTAGTTTTATTCTTATATACTGAGTGTATTGCAGGCTATGTCAGGAGGAGTGTTGCTTTAAGACATTTAAAGACCAGTCAGTTCAGAGCTAAGGTTCTATTAGTTTCTCTGTCCCACCCACCCTGTTGGAATTATGCTCTTAAACTCATGGTATCTGTTGTTGCCTGCCCCTTATGATAATTTGGCAACATAACTCACTCCCTCTCCCCATTTACGGGCTGTTGACAAGTATCATTTTGTAAAGTCTCTCAACCTTGAACTATTCACTAGGCTAAAAAAACTTTGATAAAATTGCTTAATATTTAGTGTACTGATACTGCTTGTACTGATTTCAGTGGTAAGTTTGTGCATTTTTTACTTAAATTAGTTGGCTGGTTCCTTCTGGTGACAGAAAAAGGTTTCTAGTAAAGCTGTTTTCTATGGAACTTTATATTCTCAATAGTAAGTCCACTCAAACATTTTCCTGAGCAAACTGAATTGCACGCAGTTGTAGTCACAACTTTCCCCTGAATCATTCCTGTTAGAATCATAGACCAGCACTTCCCCACAATGAATGAGAGGAGTACTTAAAGACAGTATAAGAACTATCTAATGTTGTTTGATGAGACTCTATTGCTCAAACATCATAATGCAGTGTGTGTGACAGATATACAAATATAATGTCCTTAAAGACAAAAATCTGACTGACAAACAGTAAATTCAGAAACCAAAATCATAAGTAGTACACCGCACATCATACCTAACTGAGGCCATCATGATACACATAGACCACCACATGCTGAGCTTCTAAAGATTAACTTACCTAAGCCTCAAAGACCTCAAAACACCAGCAAAAAGCATGCTTAGCAAGTTTAGTCTACCTCTTCACATAGCACAAGGAGTCCTAAAGTCACACATGCTGAGCTTGTAAGGCATCTATCGACCCAACCAAATATTCTTGTTGTAGGTGAGTCTCTTTTAATTTCTCCAATTCTTTTGGGTTTCTAATACCATGACAGGAATGGACCTCATTCTTAAGTCAAAGTATGATTAAAGTTTATGAAATTAGTATTGTTTCAGTCTTTGATGTTAGCTAGCACCAGCAATGTGCCCAGTAATGACTTTTCCTGCAATATATATGGGTTATCTGTATTGGTAACACATCTAAGTATGATTGTAAATTCTTTTTCATAAGACACGTTGCTCCTACTACTATTGGAACTTTGTGGGTATCTTTCTTCCACACTGGCTTCATTTCTGTCTGCATATCCTGGTATTTTATGACTTTGTGTCTCTTTGTACGTAAGACACTATAGTCAATAGGTGTAACAATTTCAATGATCAATGCTACTTTTGTCTTCTTTTCATGGAGTACTATATCTGTTTATTTTTCACATCTGTTTTTTGAACTGTTGGTAGTGGGTGATCCCATGTGATATAAACTTCATCATTTTCTATAATGCTTTGTGGCTCATGTTTCCAATGTTTGTCAGCTACTTCAATATTCCCCATACAACAGTCTTGATACATTATTATATACGGTCCTTCTGCCATTAGTATATCACAACCAGCAATAAAATGTGCAAGTGCTTCCAATTCTGTTTTACAAAACCTACATTTGTTTGTTTTTCCCATGTATTCACTGGACTTTGTAAACCAATGTGTACGTAGTCCACTTTATTGGGCCGCCAGTATTAACTTTTCATCTTTTGGTTTAAATTCCCTTGTCCTTAACCATTCTTGTGTTTGATCCTGAGCAACGTGTTTTTTTTTTCAATGGTTTTCTATACTTACAACTATATTTATGCATTTTCCACATTTCTTGCCTTCTCATCTGATTCTTCACCTTATATTCTTTGTTTTCTCTTTTGTTACATTCAGTTACTGCCTGATTTTATATACTTCTGGTTTGATTTCCATTCCTGCTTGACACCAATATGCTTTTGCTAAACTGAGCAGGGAAGTCATCTTAGACTTATCCGCCTCATGTTTTAAAACTTTCTCTACACTTGGGTCTTGTGAGATCAGCAGATATTTATGCACTCCTACAATTACATATCTATACATGTAATCAATTTTGAGGAGGCCCATGCCTCCTTTAGAATGGAGAATGTATAGTCTTGGTATAGCCTACTTTTTATAAATCATTTGATGAGCACAAAGCATCCTTCTTGTTTTCCTGTCCAACTGATCTAACACATTTTGGGACCAGTCAATCACTCCAAAACTGTAAGTTAGGATAGGAAGAGCAAATTGGTTTGTAGTTTGGACTTTGTTCCTAGATGTCAACCCTGTTTTCATTATTAATTTTTGTTCATGTTTTTATGTTGATATTTCCTCAGTTCTCAAATATTTATACACTCCCTCCTGCTCAAGTTCTTTTACATCACAGTGGTGTTCCAAATTGATGTTTTCTTGATGCCGCAGCTTTCCTGATTTAAAGTTTGCCTTTGCACATTTATCAAGACTAAATGATATTCTTATATCATCTGAGAAAGTTTTTATCACTTGCAGGTGTGCTTTCAGGTCTTCAGCTGATGAACTATATAGCTTTAAATCATCTACAAAAAGAAGATGTCTTTACACTTTGTTGTTTTCTGGGAGCCAAATTGTAGCCAAGGCCTAATCTATTAAGTAAATATCATAATGGGTTAAGGGCAAGAAAAAAGAGCAGAGATGACAATGGCTTAACTGCAAAGTGGTTTGCCACTGTCTCATGGTCACTGTAATGTAATTGATCAGTATGGGGTTAATCTTATACATTTTAAAGCACTCTTTTATCCGTGAGTGTGGGATACTATCAAATGCTTTTTTGTAGTCTATTCATGCCATACTTAGATTCTTCCCATTTTTACTGTTCTTCATTATGACTTTGTTTAGCAACAAATGATCCTTGGTTTCATATGCCTTTCTTTTGTTGCCCCTTTGTTCTTTTTCCATGACTGAGTTTTCTTTTAAATGACTATAAACTCCATCGGCATCAATTTTGGTGTATATTTTATACGTCATTGGAAGGCAGTTTTCTGGTCTATAGTTTTTAGGGTAGCATGCATTTTCACTCTTAAGCAGGATTATTGTCTTTCGTGTCATTAACCAGGGTGGTACTTGTTCAGGGTACGCATACAAATAGTTCTTACTCATGGCTAAATCTTCATATAAAGATGTTAATACTTTAAGCCAGAAATTAGGTACTGCATCTGGGCCTGGGGTTTTCCAACTAGGAGCTTTTCTTAACTTTTGTTTCAATCTCTCTGGCTATTGCTTCATCCCATTTCATATCCTGTACATTTGAACTTCTTAATCTTTCTTTTACTTCTTCTATCCATTTAGCATCTTTGTTATGTTCCACAGGATCTTCATAGATATTTCTCCAAAATGTATCTATTTCTTCTTTTTTTGGCGGTGTTTCAGTTCCTTTTGCCTTGTTAACTAATTCTCTATAGAACTTTCACGGGTCATCAATAAATTGCTTATTTTGTACTTTTCCTTTATATTAATCTGCATATCTTCTAAGTTTTTCTGTCAGTGCTGACCGCGATGGTGCAGCGGTAGCATTGTTGCCTCACAGCATGAGGTTCCCCCATTCGATTTTCAGCTAGTGTGCGGGGAGTGCCTTCTGTGTGGAGTCTGCATGTCCTCACCGCGGGTCGAGTGGCATTTTGAAAGACATGCGTGAATGGGCATGCTTTCATTGAAGGTTGGGCGTCGAGCTGGCAACTCGGCACTGTGAAAATCTACTGCCAATCATTAGTGGACCGGATTTCCGCTGTGACGACCCCTAACCAGGAAAAGCCGAAAGACAACAACATTAGTGATAGTGTATGAGAAATCCTGATCTGTTCTGGTACTGTGCATTGCTTTTATCAGATCTATCTTTTTGAGTAATATTGTTGATCTGTTCCCCCTTCTATACTCTTCTAATAGGGACACTTCTTGTCTTAATTGCTTTATAGTTTTTTCTATTTGATACTTACATGATGGCATTTGATTTCTCTGCTTCCTTTCCCTTACTGCCCTGTGTTTTTGTGGTAAGACTTTATCTGTTATTAATTCAGCTGCACATTAATATATCCTATTTACTTCTGACATATCACATGGATCTCTATGAACAGCATTAATTACTGCGTTCGTTTCTTCTTTCAGATTTCTAACTGTTGGGTTTTTATTGACTTTCTTTAGTCTGTTTCTTACATTGATCTTAATATGTCTGTCAATCTCTATTTTATCAAGCAATGATTATCTTAGTTCACTTTCTTCTAAGCTGAGATCACATTCTTTGTTCTGTTTCCTGCAGGCATTCCATAGAAAGTTCCAGAGCATCTTATTGTGCCTCATTCTCTTCAGTTTTTTCCTGTGTCGTCCATTACTCTTTCATATGGGAACTCACTGGCTTATCAATCCACAACACTGATTCCATCAGAGTTGCCACAGTTTCTTGTTCCTACCCTTGTTGTGCAATGCCAGCTGAACTTTTGTACTATTTTCGTGTGGAAGGCTCCAAAGTATCTTTGTATGGCAACTGATCAGATCTTTCCTGCTCCACTGGTTTCTCCATAATTGAGGATCCATTGTTCTATCCTGCTGTGATGTTATCAGAGTTAGATTTTTCACACTAAATCCTTCACTTTGAAGGTAATCCATAACCTCACTTTCTATTTCTTTAATTTCTACATTACTAATCCTCTTTTCTACTTTTCTTCTTTGTTTTCTTATTTTTTGTAGTGTAAACTTTTCCATATCTGGAAGCCTTTGCCTGTATTTCTCTTCAAATATCTTTAGTGCTGCACTTTTCGCATTGATTACATTTTTCTTCTTTGCATAAATATTGCACCATCTTCTTCTTCTTCTTCTTCTCTTGGCTGTTCCTATTAGGGGTCACCACAGCAGATCATCTATTTCCTTTTTTCCTGTCCTTTGCATCGTGCTCTGTCACACCAACCACCTGCATGTCCTCTCTCACCAAATCGATAGATCTTATCTTAGGCCTTTCTTTTTTCCTCTTACCAGTCAGCTCCATCTTTAGCATCCTTTTCCCAATATACCCAGCATCTCTCCAAAGCACATGTCCAAATCAACACAATCTCACTTCTCTGGCTTTGTCTCTAAACCGAACATCTCCAACCCATATAACATAGCTGATCTCACTGCCCTCTTGTAGGCAGTGAGATCATTTCACTGTTACTGGAACCCATCTGTCAAAAATTACTCCTGACACTCTTCTCCACTCACGCCACCCTGCTTGATCTCTTCTTCAACTGTCTTCCACACTCACCATAACTCTGAGCTGTTGATCCCAAGTATTAAAATTCATCCACTTTTGCCAACTCTACTCCCTGCATCCTCACCATTCCTGTAGCCTCCCTCTCATTCACACACATATATTCTGTCTTAGTCCTGCTGACCTTCATTCCTCTTCTCTCTAGAGCATTTCTCCACCTCTCCAGTGTCTCCTCAACCTGTTACCTACACTCACTACAGATCACAATGTCATCCGCAAACATCATAGTCCATGGGGACTCTTGTCTGATCTCATCTGTCAACCTGTCCATCACTGCTCAAATAAGAAAGGGCTCAGAGCTGATCCTTCATGTAATCCCACCTTCACCTTAAGGGCATCTGTCCCTCCTACTGCAGACTTCACCACTATCACACTGCCCTCATACATATCCTGTACCACTCTTACATGCTTCTCTGCCACTCCTGACTTTATCATACAATACAACAACTCCTCTCTAGGCACCCTGTCATATGCTTTCTCTAAGTCCACAAAGACACAATGCAACTCCTTCTGACCTTCTCTATATTCCTAAATCAACATCAGAGCAATCATCACCTCCCTTCTTAACCTAGCTTGCACTACTCTTTCCCATAACTTTATGCTGTGACTCATCAGTTTTATTCCTCTGTAATTACTACAGCTCTGCCTATCACCCTTATTCTTAAAAACCGGTACCAAAACACTTCTCCACTCCTCAGGCATCGTCTCACTTTCCAAGATTTCATTAAACAGCCTGGTTAAAAACTCCACTGCCAGCTTGTCTAAACACCTCCATGCTTCCACAGTTATATCATCTGGACCAGCAGTCTTTCCATTCTTCATTCTCTTCATAGCTGTCCTTAATTCCTCCTTGCTAATCCACTGAACTTCCTGATTCACTATCCCCACATCATCCAACCTTCTCTCCCTCCCAGTCTCTTCATTCATCAACCCCTCAAAGTACTCTTTCCATCTTTTCAACAAACTATCCTCGCTTGTGAGTACATTTTCCTCATTATCCTTTATCAGCTTTACCTGCTGCACATCTTTCCTAGCTCGGTCCCTCTGTCTAGCCAAGGTCCTTTTCTCCCTCCTTAGTGTCCGACCTTTCATATAAGTCTTCATATGCCTTATCTTTAGCCTTCACCACCTCTCTCTTTGTCATGCACCTCATCTCCTTATACTCTTGTCTACTTTCTTCATCTTTCTGATAATCCCACTTCTTTTTCACCAACCTCTTTCTCTGTATACTCTCTGGAAGTCCCTCATTCCACCACCAGATCTCCTTGTCCTCCTTCCTCTTTCCAGATGTCACACCAAGTACCTTTCTAGCTTTCTCCCTTACCATCCCTGCTGTAGTTACCCAGCTATTTGGTAGCTCTTCACTGCCACTCAGTGTCTGTCTTAACTGCTTCATGAACTCTAACTCACAATCACCTTTTTTCAATTTCCACCATTTGATCCTTGGCACAGCTCTCACACTCCTCTTCCTCTTTTTGATCACCAGTGTCATCCTACAGATCACCATCCTATGCTGCCTAATTACGCTTTCCCCTGCCACCACTTTACAGTCTCCAATCTCCCTTAAATTGGCCCTCCTGCATAGAATTTAATCCACCTGTGTGCATCTTCCTCCACTCTTGTATGTCAACCTATGCTCCTCCCTCTTCTTAAAATAAATATTTCTTAAAATAAATATTGCACCATATTAAATATTTTTTCTTCCCATGCCCATATTTCTTCTTCAGATGCCTCCTGTTCCTCCTGTTTCTCCTCACTTGGGGGGCTTGTTGCTCCATCATGCTGTGATATAAACTGGGTTAGACATTCTACATTAAATCCTTCACTTTGCAGCATTCTGTAACTTCAGCTTCTATTTTTTTTACTTCTACTTTACTTATCTTCTGTTCTATATTACCTCTTTATGATCTTATTTTCTGTATTGTGAAATATTCCATAGCTGGATGCCTTTGCCTGTAGTTCCGTTTGAATACCTTTGGGGCTGTTTTTTTGTATTGATTAATTTGGTTTACTCCGTTGTGTAAATATTGCACCATATCAGATCTGTCTTCCTTCCCCATGCCCATATTTCTTTTTTATACCTTTCAGAAATATGCATATTTTGTTCTTTATATTTTTGCACTTCCTCAGTTACTTCTTTTTCCAAATGGCCTAAGGTTTCTTGGTCTATATAATGATTTTCATGAATCTGTTGTATTAATGAACACAGATTGTAATTGAAGCTTCTGACAGTTTTTCTTGTACAAGTATTTTTCTTTCCTCTAATTTCTATCTTAATGTTTATGTATATCTTCTGTCCAGAAATTCTGGGCTTCTTGCATAATAGTTACAATACATAATAATTTCTTTCTTATCCTCAATAGTTCACTCTATCATCTTTATGGCTCTTTTTTGGCCTATCAGTTTTTGTGATTTTTGTGGACTACTACTTCCTTCTATAACAGGGAGGCCATCTTCCCCCTGGGCCTACCCTATCCCTCTTGTAGGACTGTTTCCATGCCTTGAGGATTCTACATTATCATTTTTTTCCAGTCCTGGCACCCATGTGTCTACCAAGATTGGGCACTTTTTTATCCTGGGTCTTGTGCACCCAGCTATCTTTTTATTTTTTAACCTACTTCCATCCATGACATATGCTATATAAAATATAGTCTATACATCAGTGTCATCTTGGTGAGATTTTATGAAAAACAGCATGTACCTCCTGAAGGTACTCACCGAGACTTGAGGATGAATTCATTTCTAGCGATACTACTCTCATTTGCTTGCTGATTTATTAGCTCTCTATATGGAACCCATATAAGATACTCTATTGTAAGAGATAAAGGTTAACCTCTTACCAGGCTGCCCAAGGAAAAAGTGAAAGTTAGCTGCTCGTCTTGTATCTGGATTAATCAAATCACACAAGCAGTCAGGTTCTTGGACAACAAGTACAGCTATGGCTCTGTCATAGTTTGTACCAGTGTCAGTGACTTGAGGTATACCTCCCTGGACTATATGAAGAAAGACATGATGGAGCTCCCAGACTATGTCTTCAAAGCAGGTACAAGACTAGCATTGAGGAGCATTTCAGCTTGTCCAAGGCTGATGCCACAATATGAGCAAAAGAATAATTGACTTCAATAATTGGCTTAGTTTTTGGTGCCATTCGATTGGGCTCCAATATTTGCAAGCCTGGAGGATATGAATGACAGTCCATGTTGCTTCGCCAGAGATGGCCTACATCTATCTTGTCTAGGGTTTCCATTATTGGCAAAATACATTGTCTACCCCCACAGTGCCTTTTTTAGGCAATGTCAGCCTAATAAACTTGCCAACATATCAAAACATGCAAGGGAAAATATGAAGCATTACTAATCAATGTTATGAGCCTAAACAAGAAACCTCACTCTCTACAAGTCCTTCTCACCTGGAGGATATTGACATCTGTGTAGTGACTGAGCCATGGTTTAAAATGGCAGACAGCACTCCAGCTGAGCAAGGCTATAATGTCTTCCTCATGTTTAGACCAGCTGCTATTCAGGAGGGGAAAAAGTGGGTGTCTCAATCCTCATCCAGAAGAGACTCATATCAAGGGGGGTACGCAACATGATGCATTAGAGCTTTTTCATGTCTAAGTAACCATCAGAAAAATCCTGTACCATGTACTAACTAGCTATAGAACTCCATCTATCTATGAACCTATGAACCTATCTATGACCCAAGAATGCCATAGCACCTATATACAGGAAATGAAATCACTCAGCATTAAACCCAATATCATTTTCCTAAATGATCTAAACTAACTAGAGACCGGTAAGCCTAAACCACCACTAGTGCACAAACACAGAGATTCCTGAACATTGTCAACACAAATCCTTGGAACAATTAATCAGAATAGTAACTGGGGGAACAACATCTTGGATCTTGCCTTACTAATATGGGAGCATCTTGGACTAACCCTTGTGTATCTTCATCATTTATTAAGTTTGACCATAAAGCCATCTTCTTCAAAATAAAAGTGAAACCAGAGATCCTTCCATCCAAGGTACCTTTAGAGATTTCTCTAAGATGATCTGCCTACTCTTAAATGATACATTGGCAAGCTTCAAATCTCCATCAGACACAGTTAACTCAAATGATTATGCAGAAAAGCACACCACTGGACTATGCCAGCATGTAAATAGCTGTATAGATGCAGCTGCACTCTGTAGGAACAAGTGCAGGGCACTAAATCCTAGAAACAAACCCATATAGTGGCACCCTAATATCAACAAGCTTTAAAATAAAAGGAAGAGAATTTTGTAAGAAAGCTAAACTCCTGTCACTGAAAAAAAAAAAAAAAAAAGGAACTCAGGAGTTTAGTAAAATCCACCAAAGGTAAGTTTGAGGCTAAAATATCTACCCGAACCAAAGACGGCAACAAGTTATATTTGTAATTTCAATTACAGATAGGACACAAGAAATTAAAATAAGGGATGTTACCTCCACAAAGAGATCAGTCACCAGTGTATTCCTAAAGGGTTCTGTGCTGGGACCTCTCTTGTTTGGCATCTGCTTCACTGAAGACAAAGCCAATACCAAAAGGCTGTGGCTGACTAAGTTTGCAGATGACTGCAAGCTAGGAGATGTCACTGAATCCTCAAATGACTCAGCCATCTTGCAGGAATGTTTTTCCCAAAAAGATAACTGGCGCCAAACTCATGTACTGAAACTAAATGCTGAAAAAATGTTTTATCATATCCTTTGGTATGTCATCTACCCAGTGGGAACAACCACATTGACAATACATTCCTAAGACCAGACTCATTTGTTTAGGATTTGGTAACTTATGTAAACAGTGACTTATCTTTCAACTGACTTAAGTCTGTAGTCATAATAAACTACTTCCAGTCATTGAGTATAATGCACCCTTTGGCATGTATCTGTCCAGACACATGCAACAACTACAATGCCCACAGAGATACCTTACTAAAATGATACAAGGCCTAAACAATCTGTTCTATATGGACCGACTCAAAGCCCTATCACTATACTCGGTATCCTACAGACTGCTAAGAGGTCACCTGTGTCTGACATACAAGGCATCCCCTCACTCAGTACTGATGGATTTATTGCACAGCAGCAAGTGAAATGGCATCAGAAATATTCAGTAAAGGGATCTTAAACTCTTCAGCAGCATTAACAGAACAGTTTGGAGATACAAGTTTCGCTTGCAGGATGCAGCTGCTCTGGAACAGACTCCCCGTCCATGTAAAACAAAGCTCATCTCTGGCCATATGCAATAGCAACTTGAATCTATTAATGGGAAACAGAAAGCTTACCTCAGGGCTGTCACCTACTCGTATTCTACTAATGAACAAAAGCAGCTCCTAAATGCTTTATCTCATGAGTAGATCCTCTCAAATTATCTATGGTATTATCTCAGTTATTCTCACTTGAAGTAATATATAATTTTTGACCATGGGATGGGTAAGGCTAATCTAATACCAAGTGGGACAGGTTAATTCAAGCACCAAAAGGAAATGAGGTTAGGCTTAAGATGGCCCACAAGGGCAACTAGACCAGTACTTACTATGAACCTATCAACAGTTTGGATTTATTTTCTAAGTATTGGCTGGCTCAGTCTTCATACAGTCCAGGGAATTCTCAAATGTTTTCTTCAAGACCAGAGTTCAGAAGCATCAATTTTATTGTCATTAAGCCTTACCTCTAGTCTTACAGCCATGTGGAACTACTGGGAAAACTATAGCATTGTCTCTATGAACCATAGTTGACAATGTGATGTCTTTGCTCTTTATTCTAATAATCAAACATTTTTTAATGTCATGGCAGTATAGTACTACTACTATTAATAATAATAATGATGATAACATGTCTGTACCCTTCATAAAACTATAACACTGAAGGATTATAGAAGTGACTGAGTGCATAATGCATATTCTTTGTTGTTTTTGCATCTTTCACTCTACTTACATCACGCGGTTAAAGTCCCAACATTTCCACATCAGTACGACTTCATTTCCAGCAATCTGTGAAGGCTAGATAGTATGGTCCTGGGCTTTAGTTTATATTATTGAAAGGTTTTTGTCTCGCTGCATAGCCATTCCACTTCTTTTCTTTGATAGGTCAGGTCTGACCAAACAAGTGCCACATGTCTTTGGTGAAGGCCCTAGCCCTAACCCCCTTGTGCTTAGGTTACTTGAGCTTTTCCTCCATAACTCTACCAGGTGCCTTAATGTCACTAAAGGGAGATCCCCACATAACTGACAGCAAATGAGTCATTGGCTACTTTCCCTTCTGCTAGCTCTCCATCACTGGGAGCTGCTGTTTGACTACAGGTCATCATCATCATCATCATCATCATCAACATCATCATCACAGATGGATGCGCTGCCAAAATGGCAATGGTCTACCATGGCACAGCCATCCATCTACAACCCCTTTTTCACATTTTTACCCATGGGGTCCAAGTGCTACTTCAACAGTAATAATGATTCAGAGCCAATGTTCACACTGCTACCTGGCTAACATATTTGCTGATAACATTTGGTGCATCATTAAACTATAAGCATTTCAGTCTATATCTGTTGTAAGTGACCAATAATGTATTTCATGAGCATCACAATGTATTATTCATATGTTTGTTTATAGGACAGCCACTCATGCTGTCAGTTATATATCTTGCAAGGAAAGAACAAACATTGCATGCAAAATAATGTAACATTAACCAGGATAGGACAGAAAGCTCACTTATTATTACTGTGCAGAAATCTAACTGGCAGTACAGGTCAATGGATTAAGATAATGAATTTGAACAATTTAAATTCCACTCATATGACTTTGTGATTGCCCCCAGGTGATCTATGTGATAAATGTAAAGTTATAGAGCTTGGGCAAAAATTCCTGATCACTTTTGAAAAGAGATGCTTCAAGAAGGAGTTTATTAGATTCTTAACCATACCTCTTGCTTTATGCACCTTTCTTATTTTTGAATTCCTGCAAAATATCTTACTTCTAGAAATGACACAATGATCTTGCTACTTTCAATGTCTGAAAAACAAAAATAAACTAAGGAAGACCATATACTATTTCTGACATCTCTGAAAATATGCACATCCCCTCCAATGGCAATCTAGTAGCATGAAAGTAGCAAATTGCAACAATTTTTGAAGACTGGTGGAATTTTTATCAGTGTGTACTCCTATATATGTAAACATTCCATAAACAGTAATTACAAGTAAAGTTTTAATAACACTTCAGTTTTCAACTTATGAAGCATTTTTCAAACTCTATTTTAATGCAAAATTTTTCCGCCAGTAAGCACATCATACAAAAAATAACAATACGTTCTGTGGCAAACCAAGTCTGAAATTTGGACAGCTTCTGTGGATCTTTCGTTACAAAAGAATATGCTCAATGGAGTCCCTAAAACTCTACCTCAGCATGGGATTTAAAAATTATGAGTATAAAAGGGATGCTTAATTGTTTATGGTGGTTTTCTCTATGTTAAAATAATATGAAACTGTGAGTGAAAGTAAACATGATGAAACACAATCACACTTTTTAAACCATGACTGAAACATAGTTTTGGGCAAATGTGCATACACACACACACACACACACACACACACACACACACACACACACACACACACACACACACACACACACACACACACACACACACACACACACACACACACACACACACACACTGTCTCTCTTACCATTGAGTAACTTTAGGTGAGGCATGCTCAGAACTTAAGTAAATGATTACAAGTGTTTTGCTAAGGAAAATACCATACCTGTTGATGCATGAAAAGCACAGAAAAATATCTACAGAAAAAAATCCAGATGACAATTTCATGATTAAATGTAACTTATATCAGCAAGCTTCTTTGTCTCATTTTGAATATTGTTTGTGAGATTATAATTACTACTAAAGGGAATTAAACAAGGGTAGAGTGACTCTGACTAAGTTATCTTAGAAGAGCTCATTGTTTCAAACTAGCATATGTTTGTCTTCATGGATATATAATATTGCAAATGTTAGTGCTTTAGCTATATTCCATCTCATTTCATCTAAACCAAAATATGTCAAATCACACTATATTTGTAGAAATAAGTTTCAAACTGACTGACTGTCTGAGAACAAAACATTTGAAAACTGCATATAATGAAATGCAGAACTATCCAAACAATGTTTCCCTTTGCTAGCTTTATTTCACTTGGCAAAAAGGTCTTGACAACAGCCTAGAAATCCAAAATTTAATTATTAACCTGGGTCGTGTAGGAGTCAACTAAGGAGGAGTGCAATTATGGCTAGTGTCAGCTCATCCATTCTGTCTGTAAGGATTGATATTTATTTACATGCTTACTTACTTATTTGTACTTGCTAGTTGGAGCAGAGCACTGAATCACATAGGGCTTTTTTTTCAGAATCAGCCGCGGAGGACTCTATTTATCCAAGAAAAAGGTAAAACTAGTGGATAAAGGTTAGTTCAACCAAATAGATGAACCAGCAAAAACAAACAGAAGAGCCCACCAACTTAGCCGAAGGCAGATAAAATCTCTCTTTAATCCAAAAACGAAAGGTAAGAGCTTTTGCGTATATGATGCTTCATCAGACCATAACATAACAGAAAAAAATCAATTCTTATATAGTAACATCAATAAAACAATTCAATAATTAAAAAACAGTTAATGAACCAAGGGGCGTGCCTTAAGCATAGGTTTCAATGGCACTGTAGAGTTCAAGCCTGAACCCTTGTCAGCTTGCAGCAAAACAATCCAACTAGTTTCTACTTGCTCACTTCTATTTAATATGTCCCCACCTCTCAAGTTATCTCTGATTGTCTGCAAACAAAGCAATCTAAAAGAGTGTAAAGCTTCCCCATTTAAAACAGTGTTTAACCAAAACATTAAAAACATTCCTTTTACGTATATGATGTATGTGTTACAACACCAATCTTTTAATGCATGATTAGTCTTACACACATAGAATGAGGTACAAGCAGAACATTTGGTTAAATACATTAAATCTCTAGTTGTACAATCAGCACACACCTTCAGTTTGTAACGCACTCCTGTATCTGGATGAAAAAACCCTGTTGTTGAATTTATATAGCTGCATGTTCTACAGGGACAACAAGGGCTTGTGCCCATATAATTTATGTTGACATTATCCCTATATGTAGAGCTACTGTAACATAATTGTCTTTTCAATGATTCCTTGTTCTTGAATGAGAAGCTGGGTACAGAACGTACAATAGATCTCAGCTTCTCAGCTGATAAGATGGGCCAATTTCTTTTAATAGTATTACAAATCAAATGTGTATCAGCGAAATATGTTAAAGGTACACGAACCAAATCAGAACTTCTGTAACATACTTGTCTTTTCAATGATTCCTTATTCTTGAATGAGAAGCTGGGTACAGAACCTACAATAGATCTCAGCTTCTCATTAGCTGTTAAGATGGGCCAATTTTTTTTAATAGTATTGCAAATCAAATGTGTATCAGCAAAATATGTTAAAGGTACACAAACCAAATCAGAACGTTGATTCAAATTAAAACTATCAACAACTGCTGATGACTGATTAAAAAGATAAACCCCTGGATTCACGAAACCTCCGTGTAAGACTAAAAAAGTCTTACTCGGAGGCTGCAGTTGAATGGTATGATGTCAGCATGCCATGAATATTCATGAGGGCACACTGACCCAACTGCAAGTCGAACACAGACCATTCAGGAAAGCAGGGGGTGTGTCCGACTGCCGAGCAGTCTAAATGTCCATGCCTCTGCAAGTGTCCGAATTGCAAAATGTAAACACTCAAGAGCGAGTCCGCTCAAATGTCCATGTACCCAACACCACACTCCCTGACATTGCAAACCCCCAGCACACTTATAAAAAGTAAAACATTAATTTTTTTTCCTAATTCCTGAAATAGCTGCCCGTATGTGCGCGGGTATGCCCATTGCTTAGCTGCAGTTAGCAATCCCGTCATGGAAGAGCATAAGAAGGAATGTTTATGCAAATTCCACAAAATAGCAATAGCGTAATGGTAGAGCGTTCGTACAAAGAGGAGGCATTCACAGTTCGAGTCCCACCACTCCCTTTCCTATTTATGTTTTAAATCAGTTATATGAAATAATACCCGACATATATGATTATAATTATACTAAAAAGCAGTGAAATGGCCTATGTATCAGTGAACAATATATATATATTTATAAAGGATCCTGATATATAATTGCCCGCAGTTAAGCAGCGTTTTACCCAGCACAATGTAGTTGCCTATAGCTAAATAGCACTTTACCCAGCACAATGTAGTTGCCCATAGCTAAATAGCGCTTTACCCAGCGCAATCAGTTTGCGCGGAGGTGCGCACAGCACCAACCAGCGCACCGTAGGGCAACATGGAGCGATGTAGAGCAAAGTTGCTTAAACACAGCCACACCCCCTAGCCTGTCTTGACAGTAGTAAAATAAAATGCAATGACAAGGTTTGAACCCAGGTCTTTGTGCACCATAATCAAAGGACTGAACCACTAAGCCATCACAGCTTGGGATAAACACCCACTGTTAACATACATATACTCATAAATGGTAGATTAACCATTACTAAACAGGTCAGCAGTCAGCCGAGAATTTTCAAAAATGGCCAATCACAAAAAAAGTATGGGAAATGTGGCATATTTAAGCCCCATAGGCGTAAATACTCGCCATAACTGATTGTAGCTCACATCTGCAGTTAGAATGGCTGGTGCTAGAGAGGGTGCATGCTTCCGAGCGCAATGTTGGGGCATCGAGGAGTCAAAATATATGGTTTGGCTCCTTGTCCACCGTCTAGACTCCTGCAGGGCCAGTTCCAAGGGACGGAGTACAAGGCAAAGGCTTGGAACCAGTTAGCTAATGACCTCACCAGTGTCACAGGCGTTCCTCGGACTGGTGAGCAGGTCCGTCACCACCATGCAGACCTGAAGAGACAGAAGCAGGACCGACTGAACCAGTGGATACAAGAGGCCCGTGGGATGCGAGATGCCCCACAACTAAATAGGTAGCCATGGAATGCAGTATGTAAGAAATGATAATTGATTCTGTATAATGGATAGGTATGTCTCAATATCCCTTCATTTACGTCACAGCTGCAGGTGACCGTGCTGTGAATCAGCAAGCCTATGCAGATAGGCTGCTAAGGCTGCGCCACCAGGCAGGTTAGTGATTATTCTGCATGTATTGTTATATAAAATAGGGGAGAGAGCATGAAAGAAAGTGTTCTAGTCCAATAATACAGCCATAAAATGCCCTGAATAAGTCCTCTCCGTGTACTGTTATATGAAATAAGTCAGAGAGCCAGAAAAAGAGCATAGTAACCCATTAAGAAAGGTAAAATATGTCCGGAATAATATCACTGCAAGTACTGTCATATAAAATAAGTGAGTGAGCCTGAAAAAGAGTGTTCTAACCTATTAATAAAGGTATAATATGTCTTGAATATGTCTTCCATATGCACTATAATATCAAATAAAGGAGTGAGCCTGTGGAAAAGTGTGTAATGTAATTAATAAAGGTATAAAACCTGGAGTGTGTCTGTGTCACTTACTGTGAAATGTTGTTTGACCCTTGCATTATACAAATAGTACTATTTTAATAAGTGCTGGCAACACACAGATGGGCAGTCCCATCTAAAGTGGGTGATGGAAGTGCTAGTAGCTGTGAATCATATATACATTCCTCAACAATCAGTTACTGGCTGGCATGCATAAGTAAATCTGGCACACGAGTAGCTTGTTAATTTGTTCCCCAGAAATGTGAGTGTGCTGCATGGTTCTGTACAAATTGAACTGAAAATGGCATGTGAACACATCCAGATATGTAGATAAAGAAATATAAGTACAACAATAAATATGTAGCAGTAACACCTGCATCCTGGACAGTTAGTGTGTCAGATATAGGTCAGGTATATAATGAACTAGCCAAACCCATTACACAACCTAACGCATGTTGCCAAGTGTAATAATACATGTAGGAGATATACACCTGCAGTCAATAGGAATGTAGTGTAGACTAAAAGTACTTATAAGATGTTAATTGAGGTTTCTTTCTACATCCTACTGTATGTGCATAAACAATCAATTCCACAACTCAATGGGTATGTGTAATCTCAAAACATTTGTTGGGACATATGTCCTACTGTTCTATAAATATCTGCATTCACTTTGATGGATGTGCCCTGTTCAAACACCACAATCATGGTGGCCTGTTGCCACCAATCATCCCTGCATGCTGTTGGAATGTCCACTGTTGTTCAATTTATGCATGTGTTATGCTTGCTGTTCAACTGTTGGAACCTTGGTGTGTTGGGTTAATGAGAATATTACTGCATGCTGTTACAACTAATTTAGAATGCTGTTTTTTATGTTGTAATTAAACACACCTAATCACAGAATGTATTGGAAGGCCGGTCCCAGCTGAACCAGCTGTCCCTCCTCAGCTGGCGAGTGCACCTGGCACCAGCAGGTCTGGTGCCCAGCCCGGGCTCCCCTCCTGCATTGGTCCTGTGTCACCTTCGGGTGGAAGCGCTGCAGGGGATGGGGCTCGTCCGCACCATGCAAGCGTGGGCAGAGAAGGGCCACCTGTCACCCTTCAAAAGGTCTGGGCTGTGGTGCGCAGGGAGATCCAGTGTTCAGTCACTGATCCCCTGTGCTAGCTCAAGGCGAGAGTGGCGTGTCTCACGGGTGAGCCTGCCCATCCTATGCAGCCCCCAGCACAGCCACCCTCGGGGCTGTGAAGGTGCAGTGGTGACTGCCCATGTTTGGGGATCTCAGTTCCACTGTTACCATCTGTGGGCTCATGGGCTTGCAATTTCCAAAACACCTGTCCCCAATATACAATCAATTGTGTTCACCCACCCCATGTGTCATACACCACCCCTGTATACATCTTGTTTGTCTTGTCTGTTCTCCTCCCCAACCTACCTCCCCAACCTACCTCCCCAACCTACCTCCCCAAATATACTTACTTCCTCTACCTTACTTTCCACTCTCACCTGAAAAAAAAATAAACAAAAAGGGCAATCTGTACCCACAAAAAAATTACGCCCCATACATAGCTGCCCATTTCGCACACATGTCCGCTGGATATGTAAACTGATAACTATAATTGGCAGTACAACATACTTTGTTGTCCTCACCCCTCTCCCGGGGTGGTAGGTTTCAAAGTTCACTCCAAATTTATTGCATATGCACAGCTGTTGCTGGTAAAGAAATGGGCACCTATGGACCTTTCCTATACCCATCCTGCACATCCCGAGCTTGTTTCCTACTGTTTTTCCCTCTTTGTGCCCCCCTTTTTACCACTTTCCTATCTCCCCATTTTCTTTTCTTTCAAAGAAATTAGCACGGGGGTTAGCGGGAGTAAGCACTTTTAAGCAGTAGAAAGCGGGTTTAAGCGAGTGTGCGCATATGTGCGCTTAGCTAAGCATCGTGCAAACTCACGCAAACCCGCTTACAACTGCTTAAAAGTGCCTTAGTCACTCTATGTCAGGGCCCCTGTTCTGCTCAGCAGCAAAACAAAAAACCTCTACCAGTCTTGAACCCAAGACCATTGGCACAATAGACTGCATGAATTACCACTACTCCACAGCAGATATACAAATAACTTGGTGCCAAAATAAATATATCATGCATTACAATGAGGGAATGTAAATGGAAATTAGGAATGGCATAGCACAAATCCTGTTCTGTTGGCCTTTACCAGCAGTTGTTGTGGAATTGCATGACATGACTGTGAAAAGAAAACTAGCCATTCTAGCAGGGAATAATGTTACAGTAGCACCTTACAAACACCACACAGTATCAGACCAGGATAAACACTGGCAAAGTTGAATATGGCAGAGGCTAGACTCCCAAATTGTGACTGCTTTACAGGGATGTCCCTTATTTGTAAACAAATGTTAGCTGTGCCCCTCTGAATTACTCTGAAAAGTACTAACATTAGGCAGAAAAGTGGGGAATCACACTTAATGAATAATGTCAATAGGTGAGAGTAGACACTGCTTGCACATCAGGAAAGGTGTAGTAATACATATGCTCTGATTCTCAAGAAAGTCCCAACTGCAATATGTCTGTAATATATTGCAGGTGTACCTCACTTATATGTACCTTTCACTGAGGCCTTTCAAATATATACATGAGATTACCTGAGGCCTGGCAGAGGCAGAAACACACAGGCATATCAGCATTCCTGCTGTTACACACTCTGCAAATAGCTTTGGAAGGAGTTCCACAAGCATGCCATTATGTAGGAGTACAACACAGAAATATCACAGAATGGAGCCATGTACTGCCAACAACCAACTGTGACAATGCTATTGTGCCAGTGCTGAAAAGACTGGTTTGGTGCACAGACAAAGAATAATAGGCTAACCTCAAGCTACCATCTGGATATGTCCACAGGTGGGAGCTATGTAGACAGACTACTTGCCTTGATAGACTAACAGGTACGCAGCAACCCTGTATGTTCAGCAAGATAAACCTCACACGCTAATAAAAAATACTCTTTGCAGTTCTGCACCCCTATCCAAAGGTACGACATACCTGTGTATTCAGGCAAAAACAAGGGTGTAGGTAGGCATACTCAGTACTGAAATATGTCCAGTTGTGTTGAGCAGCCTGTGCTAATGTCAACATAAACAAACCACAAACTGTTCAAAAGTGAGTAACTTAATAATTACAGTATAGCAGTACACAAACAGTGCATGTGCCACAGGAATACATTGCAATAACCACATTTGTATGGTAGTTAATTGTCTAATTCAGAAAGAAAGTACATACTCCCATGTATCCTGTGTTAGCATTTGGAGGGGTGAGTACATGTCTACACTGAGAATTGTGTACTGGAAGCATCAGCATTCAGGTTTGAGTACAACATGCATATCACTGGCTACAACCCTAGCTTCAGATAAGAGACATATACCAACCTTCTGACTGACACAATGGTGTCCAGAGCAAACAAGCATGGGCCCCACCTTGAAAAGCTGAAAGGGCTATGCCTACCTAACCTAGCATTTTATAGCAGTGGGCTGCAATCACAGTGAGTACTGCAATCACCACACAACAGGCTGCATGCAATTACTGAATGGTGGGCAGCAATTGGTGCAGATGCTGTCACATGCACATGTGCAGATACCTAAAAAAGCAGGCTGTACCTGCTTTCCACACATGCAATAATATCATTGCAGGAACAGGGAGATAGAGAGTGAGAGATAAACAGATACACAGACAGAGACACAGAGAAAAGAGACAGAAACAGAGACAGAAACAGAAACAGACAGGGAAATCTCAAAACAAACAACCAGAAAAAAATATATATATATAAATAAAAAAAAAAAAACAAAAAAAACAAAAAAAAACCAAAACAGTAACAACAGACGGAGCAGGGAAAACAAAGGTAAGGTATGTAACTCATATGTATGTGCCGGCATGTAGTAGATGTTCCTGAAGAGTACTCTACACACTGCAAACCATCCATATGTGGCATCAGTACGTATCTATCTGTATCTGCACATGTGCATAGGGCAAGGGACATACTGCAACTGTTAGTGAAGGGTGGAAACATATATGTCGTTGAAGGTTGTTATGTGCATATATCTATGTAGGTCATAGTGTGAGGCATAGAAAACAGCATGCAGTGCTGATATATATCATGTGGTGGTTAAACGCTGTGGGACTGATTTGTCAGATCTGCTGTGTTACAGCCAGCGAGGCCTGCTAAAGCTACATGGGCTGAGGACACCAAAATGCATTCTGCACAACACTGTGCAATATAATCACATAACTGTACATCCCACAACTGTCGCATAAGTGATATCCCCACCATGAAAGGTGGACTGTACATGTGCCTATATGTACATCCATATGTACAGCAATGGATGTGTACATGTATGTGAATGGATATGTATATATATATATATATATATATAGATATATACACACATATATATATATATATATATATATATATATATATATATATATATATATAGAGAGAGAGAGAGAGAGACGGGGTCATATGTACTGCAACAGGTGTGTGGTGACCAAGACATAGACTGTAGACAAGTGCTGATACTACAGTGCCATTCCTCCTTTCCAAAACACTGTACCCATTAACTACCACATAGGTAGAAATCTACCTAACACTGAAGGTGTGATAAGGGAACATGGGACACAGGTGGACAGTAGCCTCCCCTTTGATAAAGACAGTGCCACACTAGACTTGTAATCTGTCTATGTGGTATGTGTCATGACAACAGGTGTGTCATGTAGGGATATATAGGTCAGTGTTCCCCTCTACTCATCACAATGTCCCATGTGGTATGTACCTCACATGACAACTACAGCAAGTGGAAAGGCCACAGACATACCTCACAAAGGGTAATACTGGCCTCAAACAGATGACCTATGCAGACTGACTCACAAAACCACAGCTAGACTGTATTGCATACCACCCACACAGAGGTGACCTCTGATGGACATACAGAGGTATATCAGACCCATAGCTGTGTGACAACCACCATGGCAACATATCACAATCCCTCTGGGCTACATGCTCTAGGTCCCTAATCCTCATCAGCTCACTAAACAGCACATGCTGGAGGGATAGGTTCCTATCTAAGAGATATGCCATACTCTGCAACAGACCACCTAGCAATAGCAAACGAGGCTTCTCATTAGCAGTTGTCATAAATACCCCTTATGATTGTTTGGGAGATTGGTAATACACCCCAGGAATCCCCTCTGTTGTTCTGGTTGACAGGGGCAAGTGAAATCAAAGTACATGTGTGGCAAAGGCCAGGGTAGCATATGGCTAGGCTGCTGTAGGCCCTATGGCCAATAGCATCTCACCTACCTATGACACTATGCACTCACACATGTACTCAATGCAATGCCTGCTATGTGAGGTTGAATAAGTGTAATGCTGAATGTGTGCAAGGTCTACAAAAGGTGTGATAGCATAGTGTGAAGTTGTATCTGACATGGTAGTGTCTATCCTAGCTGTGAGGCCAGCAAAAAATGTGTATGTTATTGTTAGGCAGACATAGTACTGTGGCATATGATGTGATGTAGTTCCTTGATGACGACTGCGGTGTCCCATTATAGGCTAAAGCAATACATGTATGCTTAGTGAGTGGTACTGCTGGTGAATTTGACTCCCATATGAACTGTAGTACTACCTGAAGCTGTAGGCCTAAACAGCACAGTATGGTGTGTGTTGACATTGCTTGGAAACACTGTCTTGTGTGTTTCCTGTAGTCTGCACAGAGGACATAACTCAGGCATAAGGGTTTGTAAGTAGTGGCACACAGTACTGTATGGTACACAGGTAAAGCTCATCTGTGTTGGCATACAGTGGTGTGTTGCATGTTTGTCTGATGTGTGTGTAATTATGCCTGTATCATGGCCACAATCATATGTGTGTTACAGGGTATACGTGTGTATCTAGCAACATATATACTCTGTTACAGCAGTATGCCACCTATATTAACAACTGTGCACATATGTTAGGCAGGGCTATGGCATCAATGACTAGGGTGGTTTACTGGTACTACTGTAACTGTACTTTACAGTTATTGCAATGGATGACATCTTTGTTCATGCATTAGCGTGATATATATCCCTGTGGCGAGGTTGTGCATTGTGTCACAAACAGTGTGCCGGATACTGTTATTTAGTGGTTTGATATATAGAGTGTGCCAGGCACTGTTAGTCAGTTGTGGCCTGAGAACCAATATGTGGTATTGAACGTGTGTATCCTCTGACAAACAGATGGTATATATGGCAGTGAAGTGATATCTGTGGTTAAGGGTGTAAAGTGTGCCACAGGACTCGCTCACAGATATTGTTCATTTCTCTTTCATTCTGATTGCCCACCAATGTAACCCTTCTTACAAAGCAGAGGAGGAAGAGGTGATCCAGCAAAGCCTGGTGCAGCACTACACACTGTTGTTTTCCAGAAGCAGCCAGCACCAGCATGAGCGGACTGCACTGTGGCAAGATCTTGTTCATCGGGTAAATGACATAGGCATGCATAACCGGAGATATGAGCAAGTACGCCATCACTGCAGTGATTTAATTAGACATGTCCGGTGGCATGCATCTGATATCCATAGACAACAGCTTGCCACAGGTGGTGGGGTGGCCATTCATCCCCCCCTCACCAGAGTGGAGGAGCTGCTCCTTAACGTGGTGGCTCCTGGACAACAACAGCAACTCCCACAGGCATGTGTCATCATGGAGTCCGGAGCCAGCCAGCATGTTCACATGGAGCGTGCAGGTAACATGCCCTAACTGTAGACTACAGTTACCTGTATTGTTAGATTATGTCTATGTGAGATGTGTACTGTGTGTTTAGCAGTTGTGCTACCTAGTGTTGTGCAATACTGATATTTGGAATATTATCTGTACACCTGTGACTGTCGACTGTTGTTCTACTGTAGTTTAGCAAACCCACAGTAGCAATGCCACAGTTGTGGCCACTGACGAACTCTCTCATATTCTCGTAGGTCCCTCTGGTGTGACAGCAGGGCAGACGATCCATGCTGGTGAGTGTGGTATAACTGTAATGTTGGTAATGAAATGTGCATGTCATAGGTGAGGTGTAGGCCATGTACATGTAACACACCTACGCATAATGCATGCCGTGCATGTTTGCTGTAAGATGTTGCACAGCTCAGTAATGTCAGTAGCTGCCTCAATGACATGCAATACACAGAGCATCAGACACAGTTGCGGCAATACTGTACTGCGCATTGGATAGGCATAGTTGCTACAGCTTTATACAACATAACACGTTTATCATATGCAGTACACCTCAACATGCTACATATGGCATTACCACACCTGCTGTAAGGTCACTCTTCAGTATCCCACATGTCATCCACACACACATGATAAACCTCAGGGGTAGAGGCCTATCATGAGGCTGTGCAACACTCTTCAACACATAACACAGTCATGTTAGGCAAAGCTCCCTACTGGGCACCCACACACCCATGTACAAAGTGGCTGTTTAATTGTGAACGTAGCCACAGCACTGCAGTTCAGGTACAGCATGCTAGGTGGTGGTCTGTCACACATTAATAGCTGTGAGTGACCACATGATGCATGAATGATGATGGCTCATGATACTACACCCCATCCAGTTACAGTGACCACAGTATTACACATAGCAGTCATTGCTTTGCACCTCAATGTTGTGTGTGTGCAAACATATGCACCTATACACAATATGCATAGCATGTTGTGTGTGTGCTTACATATGCCAGTATACACAATATGCATAGCAGTCGCCATCTGTACAAAGTGACACATATATGTCCTGGAATGCTATTGGGTGTGTAGGTCACATGACACACATTGGGTATGTGTGGTGTTTAATGTTGCAATCGTGTAGCACGCCATGTCATGGCTGGCACCGACATATCTGCAATATGTCCCACACTCACCATAACCACTGTACAATGGCCATGTCGAGTATTTGGATTCCTTCACATCTACATGCCCCACTCATCCCGTGTGTGTACACAGCATGCATGTGCTACACCTGTGCCCAGTATTATCTGCTATGGACACAGACACTGTAATCAGACATGGAAATCTATGTGTCACACAGATAACACATGCAGCCATGGTATGTATACCTGTGAGTGATGGTGCACAGGACATTGCAGAGCGTTTAATACTTGCACAGCAATGTTGTGTCCATGTACACATTGTGTTCCAGGGTGTAGCCAATTAGTGAACAACTACACACATGCATCAAAGCCATGTATACTGTCATTAAATAGGGCCACCTACACTCGAACTGCATGGTCTTGAGCAACACATATTCTGCACGCTGACACGTGTAAGGTGACTGTTTGCCTTGTGATACTGTCACCCACCTTCACCCACTATTGAGCATGTGTTGGATTGCTGGTGTGTGTGTATCTGCTGTAGTGAAGAGTGTATTTGTGTGCATGTGTTCATGTGTGCATGTGTTCATGTGTTCATGTGTGCATGTGTTCATGTGTGCATGTGTGCATGTGTGCATGTGTTCATGTGTGCATGTGTGCATGTGTGCATGTGTGCATGTGTGCTAACATCATGTACAGATTGTAAAGTGTGTTTCCTGTCTTCCTCTCACAGGTGCTGAGTTTGGGGTGGCTGAATGCAGCAGGGAACCTGAAGTCACTGCCACAAATAATGGAGATGATGAGACATGTATTGTGGCACAGGCAGGTTTGACAGGGTCTGTCGTTGGTCCGCCAATCGACAGTACACAGCATTCAACACCATCTATGCGCACACATCCCTCATCACCATTGGCCTTAGCCGAGGGACAGCATACAGTTGGCATTGACCAGGATACTGTGGTACCCATGACACTTGCATCCCCTCACAGCAGCCATACCCAGATTCCTGGAACAGTACCACATAGGCGGATGTCCAGGCATTCTAGGGAGAGCACCGATGGTCGTATTGCCCCTGGCAGATGTGCCCTCACAGGTCTTACAACCACGAGTATATTCCGGGCTGTAATGCAGGCACAGGCACATATGGAATGGTATACCAGACAGGGACTAAGGGAGCAGTGGGCCCATTACACCATTATCAATGACAGCATCCATGACCTTGCCGGTGCCATCTTGAATTACACCGAGGTCATTGATAGACGATGGTGGTAGACATTAGATGCCCTCCACAATGCGTTTTCCATGAGCCAGGACCGTGCGGGATGGGTGAGATGTCGACGCAGATGCATGCCAGCAACATCAACAGCTGGCAGTCATCGCAGATGGCCCACAGATCACAGCCGCTCCCATAGTGGCAGTACCAGCCTGGGGCTGGCCTGTCGATTGACCATCCTAGTAGACCACGTGCACATGGCTCTGGCCAGTCGCAGCAGGGACATGGGTCCACTCAACATACCTCTGCCTCTGATGATAGTACCCAGTCAGGGTTGGTACCCAATACTGTCTGTAGCACCCGTGCCAGGCACAGGTACTGTGTCCTTGGCCGGAGACAGTGATCTGTACAGCCTGGCAGGTACAGTCTGTGGCTGTTCCACAACCTCCCGTATATGGCAGCCACATGGTGGAGCTGTGTGCATGCAGACACACACACATTAACCAAACAACTAGGGCTCACACATACATACACATATTACGTCAACATTGGCCCATGCTATACTGTTGTCCCTCACACACACACACGCACACACAGACATGTCGATTGGATGGGTCAGTGTTGGGCTCTGGCAAACCAACAACACACCCTGTGCATATGATGACACCTGTGCCACCTCCTGCCATCTGTAACATTGATGCAGGAACAGGCTAACATGGTGTTGATGCACAGAGTGACATTATAGCAGTGTAGCAATATTAGCAAATTGTCAACAGGAAAGTGTAATGATATCCTTGTAGGTATATCTGAGCAGGCAAGATGCATCAAAGCTCTGATTGTCAATGTAGCATTCTTTACACTAGTGTTAGGTCTAGGTATGTATCGTCCGGCAATGTGCCACTTGGCTGAAGTGTATAGTGTTGCCAGCATGTGTTAGTGAGTGGACAGTACGTGTGTGATGTGTGCAGTACAGATTAGCAGGTGTACATCTGTGAACATGGTGGGTGCACACTGTCTGCATGTACGTGCATAGTGGACACATGGGACATGTGACATACCCTGTTTTACACATTGTTAACATCTCATGGTATCTCTCAATGGCCAGTATGCATTCTACTACAGATATGTATTAACATGGGTACACATGTGTATATGACATGGGTTGACACTATGCTGTGGGTGATACTGTTAATATCTGTCAATGTTTTGCATTCTGGTAGTATACACAACCTCAACAGCATGACTATAACCAATCATTAGATGATGTCCTGACAACTGACACACAGTTGTAGGGAACTCAGTAACAGTGGGTTCCTTCCGGTACTATACTATAACAGTAACCAGTGGTATTGACTGCCACTCGTTCCTGGGACCACACCTGTTTGGCATATAGGCCTCTTAGGTACATGCAAACACACTAGGGATATGTCTGTCCACATCTGGAAATGCATGCATTGGCCTACAATGCATTCTCTGGATGGGACACATATCCTACACAAGGGTATCATACAGCCAGATACCTGTTGTCTGACACATGCTGTATTGCACTAAGCTGACTATGGCATAGTCATCCACATTTACTATACATACTATCCCGACAGTACCACATAAGTGGTAGCCCCCAACATGTATGTTGGGTACCAATGTGTACCTACAGCCACATGTTATGTCATCTGTCCCTTGGTATCCACATATCCAGAGGTATTGTGGAGTCCCTCGGTGTATCACATAAGACATTAGGGTCCTGAATGCATATCCACAAGGCTGCTGTACACCTATAATGACTGTCCATTATGGCCAGTCATTGTTGTGTATGAACATGTCTGACATATACCCCAGGCATGTACCCTCACTCACACTACTCTGTAGTAACTGTCATGGGTGTGTATGGCACAGATGACTACAGTGGCAGGCCTTGTCACATACATACATATGTGACCTACTATCTGAGAAGCAGCGGCACAATCTGTCAAAGGAAACACATGTATTCATGTAGTATGCAGGCTTCACACCTATGTACTAATTGAGGTCACATGTACATATATTTATTTGCCACACAGATACCTGATGTGTGCAATGCACATACTGTTTTAATCCTGATATGTCATAGCATAGTAAAAGCAAAACCCACACCGCATTGACCAACAGTGTCACATACACACTCAGCAACTGCAGGTTTCAAACTCCTACCTTACTATGTTATGATACAAGAGAGATATACATTAACACAGTGCTCTATATGCTTTAGTGGGTGATTTTTTTTCTCCTGCTATATTTGTAGGATGCTGACATCATCAGACTTTCCAAAGAGGAATGTACCTCTTGTAATGTGTTTTCCCAGTCTCCAAAAAGGGAACTCCTCTCATAAGAAATCACACACATACAACCCAACCCCCAAGCAAACACTGCCAGCATGTGCAGGATTCAAACCCCTACTTAACTATGCTATGACACTAGAGAGATACACATTAACATGACATGCTATATGCCTTATTGGGTGTTTTGTTTTCTCCTGCTATATTTGTAGGATGCTGACATCATCAGACTTTCCAAAGAGGAATGTACCTCTTTTAATGTGTTTTCCCAGTCTCCAAAAAGGGCACTCCTCTCAAAGGAAATACCACACAGTCAGCAATTGCAGGATTCAAACCCCTAACTATGTTATGATATGAAAGAGATACGCATTAACAGGGCGCGTTACATGCTTTATTGGGTGACTTATTTTCTTCTGCTATATTTGTAGGATACTGACATCATCAGACTTTCCAAAGAGGAATGTACCTCTGGTAATGTGTTTTCCCAATTTCCAAAAAGGGCACTTCTCTCAAAGGAAATCACACACACAATCATCAATTGTAGGATTCAAACCCCTATCTAACTATGCTGTAATACTAGATAGATAAGCATTAACACAGTGTGCTATATGCCTTACTGGGTGTTTTGTTTTCTCCTAATATTTGTTGGATGCTGACATCATCAGATTTTCCAAAGAGGAATGTATCTCTTTTAATGTGTTTTCCCAGTCTCCAAAAGGGGAACTCTTCTCAAAGGAAATAACACACAGTCAGCAATTGCAGGATTCAAACCCCTAACTATGTTATGATACTAGAGAAATACGCATTAACATGGTGCGCTACATGCTTTATTGGGTGATTTGTTTTCTCCTGCTATATTTGTAGATTACTGACATCATCAGACTTTCCAAAGAGGAAGGGCACTTTTCTCCACAGAAAATAACACACACAATCAGCAATTGCAGGATTGAAACCCCTATCTTATCATGCTATAACACTAGAGAGATATGCATTAACACAGCACGCTATATGCTTTATTGGGTGACTTGTTTTTTCCTGCTATATTTGTAGGATACTGACATCATCAGACTTTCCAAAGAGGAATGCACCTCTTGTAATGTGTTTTCCCGGTCTCCAAAAAGGGCACTCTTTTCAAAGGAAATCACACACACCACCCCCCCACAGTCAGCAATTGCAGGATTCAAAACCCTACTTAACTATGTTATGATACTAGAGAGATAGGTATTAACACAGCACACTATATGTTTTACTGGGTGCTTTGCTTTCTCCTACTATATTTGTAGGATACTGACATCATCAGACTTTCCAAAGAGGAATGTACCTCTTGTAATGCGTTTTCCAAGTCTCCAAAAAGGGCACTCTTCTCAAAGGGAATCAAACACATACCATCCCCCCCCCCCCCCCCACACAGTCAGCAATTGCAGGATTCAAATCCCTACCTAACTATGTTATGATACTAGAAAGATATGCATTAACACAACACACTATATGCCTTAATGCATGGTTTCTTTTCTCCTGTTATATTTGTAGGATGCTGCCATCATCAGACTGGACATGGTAATGTGTGTACACTTTGTTTTATGCAATCCCAGGAATGAGCCATGTGGGTTGGCAGGTGTCAACAGCTTGAACATGACCACATAATTCTTAGCTTGTGTTATCTATCTGTGGACAAATTGACATTCCTTCATATGTCAACACATATTTATGCACAGATTGTTGGTTTTGTAGATACGACATGTATCTGGGATGTTGATAAAGGGCTATTCAAAGTCTATGTGAGACATGTGTAGCTCCATTCAGTAATGTATGTCCTGGGTGGCTGCCTTGCAAACAGTCTAGCATGTTTGGGAACCATGATCTGCACATGAACATACCACAGTTGGTAGGGTTGTGTGTTTGTCAGCTTTCAATAGCTCTGTTTATGACTTCAGCCATGATGGACTGCATGACCTTGCAAATCAGACTTCATAGGCTTACTGGACAATACTTCCCATGGTGTGTTGTGCACCAACACTTGTGGGGAGAGCCATATGTTGTTGTAACACATTCAACAGTTCCAGATCCTGTGGAGAGGGTGAGGCTCAACAGACTGTTCAGGTGCAGGGTCTGTTTGTTCTGTAGTTCATTCATGACACATATAGGGAAACAATGTAATCCAATTGCCGCCATGCTTTTGGCTTTGGGGGGAGCTGTTCACCCATTCTACATGTGATATTTCCAGGTATGATGATAGGGACTTTTGTCAGTGGGAGGTAGGTATGTATATATGGGCCTGTCTGACAGGATGTCGGCATTGTCAGTCAGGTACAGTTGGCCCTGACTCAGGACATATATAGGTTTATAGGTTTATAGGTTTATACTAGGCTATCTGCCCTAAGGCATTTATAAGCCTAGCCCAAATTTTTGTGGCTTACACCACCCCTTATATGAAAAAATACTGTGCCCATTAGTTTGTTGTGCCTCTGTCCAGCAGTGACACAGAGATGATTCCCGGGGTAAACCTACGATCTCCCATCCACAGGTCTAGATTTCTCTTGAACAGAGTCAGCGAGGTGCTCTTCCTCACATGGACCGGGATTTTATTCCACAGCATAGGGAGTCTCTGAGTGATAAATGTATCCCTCCAGCACGTCCTATTTATATCCATGCTAAGGTTTAAGTCGCTTGCTCTAGTGGTTTTGGTGGATTTGGATTTTTTGAGGTGGAGCATGTCCATTAATTCCGGGTTGGACATGGCCTTGTATGTCAGGCACATGTCACCTCTGAGCAGACGGTATGCGACTGAATAGAGCTGGAGTTTCTTCAATCTGGCAGCATAAGACAGATTTTGGAGTCCCTTTATCCTTTTGGTGAGGAACTTTTGGGGTCTCTCCAATTGCTGCAAATGTCGGGTGAGATACATCCCGAATGGGGCATTGTACTCGATCATTGGTCTGATAAGTGAAGAGTACAGGGGAACAATGACCTCACTAGATCTGGATGTGAATCCCTTCATGATCAGGTGGGCAATGTAGAAGGTCTTTCTAACCACTTTAGCAACGTGAGTGTCAAAAGAAAGGCCACTGTCAACTTGGGTCCCCAGGTCCCTGATAACCTCTTCTGTGCTTAGTGGATTGCCACCTATATGGTAGCTTGGGGTTAACTTGTTTTTCCCGAAGGGTATGACTATACATTTTTGGCGTTTAACTTCAGGCCGTGGCTCTGGCACCAGCTATCTGTTTCCGTGAGTCCTTCTGAAGGATATCCGTGTCGATGCACTTTCCACTATGGCCCAGTTTGCAGTCATCTGCAACCTTTGTCAGCACAAGTCCTGCCATGTTGGCCTGTACTTCTGAGCAGTAGATGCCAACCAATAGGGCGCCAAGGACCGAGCCCTGTGGGACACCACTTGTGACCGGCTTGGAGTCTGACATAGCGCCAGCAACTCTAACCCTGTGGGTTCTGTCCTTAAGCCAGTTTGCAACCCATCTTGTGACATATGGGTTTACATTTAAGCTGGTAAGTTTTTCTACAATACCCAAGTGGGGTATTGTGTCGAAAGCCTTTGCAAGGTCAAGGTAGGCTGTATGGACTGCCTTTCCTTCATCAATGGCCTTGGTGACTGTTTCAAGAAGTCGACCAAGTTCAAAAGGCATGATCTTCCCTTGACAAAGCCAAACTGGGTCGGGTCCAATGTCTGCAAGTCCCTATATCTTTGTTTATGAGCTCCATTATGATCCTCTCCATAGCTTTGCAGACTAGACTTGTTAAGCTTATGGGGCTAATTACCAGGGTCCGTGAGGCGCCGCCTTTGTGGAGTGGGACCACAGTTGCCGTACGCCACTCCTTGGGCATGTATCCTGTGGTAAGGCTGAGATTAAACAGCTGCCTTATGTGCAGGTTTAATTCCTCATTTAGCTCATGTAGCACACAGCCGGGGACACCATCCGGTCCCATTGATGCTGTGTTTTTAGCTTTTGAGAGAGCAGCTTTCACCTGCGCATTTGAGATGTCCGGGAGGCTACACTCAGCTGGGATAGTTATCTCTCCTTTAGTACATTGCTATTTATGACATAGCTGAAGGAGGTGTCATGATTCCGTCTGGACTCCTTTGACGCTACTCTTTACAAAACCCCGACTAACCTGAGCACTAATCCCTGTTATACTCTTTTACACACTTAACACCCTACTGATCCTTTGTGATCAGTCTACAGAGTATGTCATCATAATATCCTGGCATGTCCAGGGGTCGGTTTTGTGTGTACTCTCCAGTCCAGCTGGTGAATATTGTGATTTTGACACAATGTCACAACTGCCTCATGTACACAGACAACCCTCTCCTCCTCCCAACAAACTCAGATATATGTGAGAGATGCAACTATATAGACATACAGGAGGCTGTAGGTGATGCTTATTGTCAGATACACTGACGTCCCACTCACCAGGCCAAACAAGGGGACGGTCACTTTCAGCTGTCTGTCGGGTGCCAGGATCCGCCACATAACACATGCACTCAGGTCACTCCAAAGCAAGTACAGAAATGGCTCCATCATTGTCCATGCTGGTGCGTACAACCTCAGACATTCCTCCCTGGACCACATGACATGATACATAGAGGAACTCTCTGATCATGTAGGCCAGGCCAGTATGACCCTGGCCTTGTGTAGCATCTTATACTCACCAAGTACGATGTCACAGTATACAGACAAACTTATCACATTTAACAGTTGGCTAACATATTGGTGTCATTCAAAGGGGATCCAGTGTCTGTCAGCCTGGGGTGACATGCTCGACATGCCACATAGCTTCGCTATGGACAGCTTGCACCTGTCACCCTTGGACTTTCGAATATTGGCTGCGGCTCTTGCTACCACCATAGTGCCTTTTTTAAGCAGGGCTCAAAAGACAAACCCACCTCCATAGACATTACAGAATAAATGAAACTAAGGGTAATGCTGCTCAACACCAGATGTGTTACCCTCAAATTGCACCCACTCAGGACTCTCCTCAGTATGGAGAATAGCGATATCTGTGCACTAACAGATGCCTGGTTCAGGCTCACAAATGCACACCAGCACTACCAGGTTATACTTCATACCATGCTTTCTGACCACAAGACTCAGAACGGCCAACACAAATAGGGGGAGTATCCATATACATCACAGATACACACACCTCCGGGTTAGTAGCACTGCACAAAGCATCACAGACCATACATATACAACTAATATTGTGCAAAACTGCCTTTCAGTTTGTTGCCTGCTACAGACCACTCTCCCAAACTCAGAAACCACACTTGGCTTTCCTGGGAACACTGGAGAATATGAAGGTCTCCCCAAACACCATTATTTTGGGTGACTTCAAATACCCAAACATTGACTGGGGATACTACTCAAGCCCCAACACCTTCGCCCAACAGTTGCTACTATTTGTAAACTCATATGCTATGGCACAACCGGTCACCACACCCACAAGAGGGGAAAACATATTGGACCTGATCATCACCAACATGGGGACTCTATGTTCCACAGCAGTGATATACCCCTCATTGGTAAGGTCAGAACATGCACTTATCTCACTGGACATCCATATCCCGTCCCCACACCCATCCTGGGTAATCTTGGTGAAATTCTCATAAGCAAATGTCTCACTTCTCCAAAGCAAGGTGGTATCCTTCAGAGACCCTGGGACAGTGGTAAATATGGCTCAGACTGCTGAATCCTTTACATACACATTCTATGGACACTTAGTGGACTGCATGGATTGTGCTATCCCAAATAACAACAAGACTCACTCCTCCAATGGCAGGGGACCTGTCTGGTAGACCCCGGCCATTAATAAGCTATACAATGAAAGGAGGAAGCTACTACATGATAGAGCACAATCCCAGACAGGGAAGGCATCTGTGATCTGTACTAGCAGACAGCTACGATCACTCATGAATTTATCTAAGGCCCGCTTCTAATGGACAATTGCACCAGACACGTAGGACAATCACAAGGCCTTCTTCAGTTATGTCAGGAACCTGGGTGGACACTCACTGATATGCTGTGAGTTACTGCATACTGACTAAACATACCCTGAACCCACTGACTTTGCCAACATCCTGGCAAACAGGTTCAGTGCAGATGTCTTCCCCCATCCCCGCTAAGGAGCAACTATCCATCCCAACAGAGTGTAACCTCCCTGACATCACAAATAAACAGGTGAGTGCTGCCCTCCCCAAAGTGGACAACACAGCATCAATGGGACCAGACGGTGTCCTGGCCTGCATCTTACACGAGCTTCATGACAGACGTAACCCTCACATTAAGTCACTGTTCAATATCAGAGTTACTACAGGATATGTATCCAAGGAATGGCATACAGCAGAGTTGGTGCCACAATGGACCACAGACAATATTGCCCTATAAGCCTAACAAGCCTGCTCTGCAAAGCTATGGAGCATATTGTCATGGGACTCATACACATAGACATTGGGAACCTACAGACACTGTGTTCTACACATTTCAGCATTGTTGTGGGCAGATCTTGCCTCTTCAACCTGTTTGTATTCTTTAAACGGTTACCAGGTCCATCGACGTAGGGATGGTTGTCCACAAAGCCTACCTGGACCTTGCAAAACTTTTCAACGCAATACCCCACTCAGCCATTATGCATAGGCTCACCAGCATCGATATCGACACATATCTCACATGATGGATTGCTACCTGGATCAGGGATTGCACCCACATGGTCAGTATTGCAGATGCCATGTCTTACTATACACCAGTTACACGTGGCATCCCACAAGGCTCAGTCCTGGGACCTCTCTTTTTCAGTATATATTTGTCTGACATACAGGCTAACACAGGAGGAATATGGCTGACCATGTTCACAGATGACTGCAAACTGGGTGCCATAATCAACTCTCCAGCTGGCACATGCATACTCAAACAGGGTCTCACAGAGATGGATGACTGGTGCCTCAGCCATGGCCTACAGCTAAATGCCATTAGTTGCATAGTCATCCCCTTTGGGAATAACAACACGCCCACACATTACCACATAGCTAGTAATCCATTACATATGGTAGGAGTTGTTAGGGGTTTGGGGACACGACTTGTTCGTACTGTCGCCTTTGACAATCATGTTGCCAAAGTGGTTAGACAGACCTTCTATATAGCCCACCTTATCCCATATGGTTTCACATCTAGATCAAGTGGGGTCATTGTGCCCCTATACTCATCACGACCATGCTTGGTTACAATGCCACATTTGGGATGTACCTTACCTGACACATGCAGCAACTGTAATGGCCAAAAAAGTTCCTCAACAAGCAGATCTAGGGACTCACACAGATGCCCTGCACAGTTCGGATACAGTAACTCCAGCTCTAATCAGTCGCTTACCACCTACTCGGATAAGATGTGTGCCTGTTGTTTACGGAAATACCCAACCCAGAATTAATGGACATGCTCCACCTCAGGATATCCAACTCCCTTGGAGCTACACACTCCAGGGACATATACCTCAGCACAGATGTTAATAGGACATGCTGGAGGGACAGATTCTTATCCCAGAGGCTCCACTCACTCTGGATTGTAATCCTAGTTTCGCATAGGCAGAGCCATCCACTGACCACCCACTGGAGACATCTTGACTACTGGATGGGTGATCATATGTTTACCCCTGGGATATCTTCTGGGTCCCTGCTAGACAGAGGCACACTACACTAAATGTACATGGGCTATCTTGTGTGACCTACTATTTACAGGCACAGTGTAGTAATCTGACAGGGTTGCGAAAGCCAAACACACTGGCTAGGCTTGTACATGCCCTAGGGCAGATAGCCTAGTATCGACCTCTGAACCTATGATAATGTTCTGGATGCACAATGTTTATTGCTGATACTGTTTGCAGGTTTTTATCGTCTTTGCTTTCCCAGTTTCTAAGAACAACTTAGGTGTCTGCAGAACATATTTGATTATGACAGGGTTCCACTATATTGTATATGTGTCTGTTGTCATATAACTGTGTACACAGGGTAGATTGCTGGATAGTGAGAGGTTCCTGGGTTAACACATGCAACTGCCAGATATGTGTGGCCCACTGCTGTACTCAGACATGGCCTAAGTGTGTGAGCATGCCCAGTTCAGGCTTTCCGTGTTTTGTTGCCTGACATTTGTCTCATTTATTCAAGTGCGTGAGCATGCCCAGTGTGACCTTTCAGTATGTTGCTGTCTGAGGTCCACTACATTTGTTGATGTATATGAACATGACCAATATTAACATTTATACTGTGTGTGTTGAAAGTCAGGTTCTATTCTTACTGCAGGACTCACCTTTGTGTCATAACTCGACAGGGATTATGCTGTGCCTGCAGGGTTTCCATGAGATACTTTTCATAGACTTATCAACATTTCTTCATGCAGGCTAACCACTGCAATACTGTCATGGTTTAGTGGTTCAGTACTATGACTATAGTGCACAGTATCCTGGGTGCGAGGCCCATCAGTGCTTTATATTTTCATACTGAGCAGATCAGACTGCTTAAGGGCCAGTAGATCAAATATGAGCATGTTGGCTTTTCTTCAGCTATGCCCTACTTAGACCAAGCTTGTCCGACATTGCTCAATATTAACCAACATTGCTGGACGTTGCCCAATATTACTCAACATTGACCACAGTTGTGCTAGTTGGTGTGTGCGATTTTGTTTACATAAACTACATGGTGGTAAATGCTGTTTAGCACTGATTTATATTGCTTAACACGTGGCAATCATTCCTCAGGTGGTGCTGCAGGGCTGCCTATGTCGGATGCACATACAACACTCCCTATACATGTTTGAAAGCAGGTAGTGTCAACTTAGGCATCCCTTTTACTATATGTGCGAGTCAGAGAGAGGTATTATTTCCAGAGTTCCTACTGAGTCAGTGTATGTGCTATGCATTGCCTCTTTGCCAAGGCCAAAGCATACTGGGCACGCCTTCTTCTACCTACTGGGGCAGGCTCAGTTTGTTCCTCCTCCGAGTCACGCTCTGCCTGTGATGGCCTTGGCAATGATGGGGGGGGCTGTTTGGCCCAGGCCTATGCTGTTCCTGCTGCAGCTGTTTTCACAGGATCATATTATGTAGCATAGCACATACCATGACAATTTGGGTACATGTAGTTGGTGAGTACTGCAAGGATCCACCAGATGTATCCAGGCACCAGAACCATGACTTGAGCAGCCCAAACACACGCTCGATTACATTTTGTGTTTGTGCGTGTGCCTCATTATGGCGTTCCTGTTTAGGTGCGTGTGCATTTCTGATGGGTGTCATCAGCCAAGGCTCCAGTGCATAGCCAGCATCCCCCACTAGGTGACCATGTGGGATGTCCCCATTGGCAAATGTCTGGTACAGCTGCATCAGATGCCAGATATCGGAATCATGGTAGCTTCCAGGGCAGCCAGCACACACATTCAGTATTATGCCCTGGGCATCACACACGACCTTGCAGTTGATGGAGGGGAAGCCCTTGCGGTTGAAGTAGACCCTACCGCGCTCACTGGCTGGTGCTTTGATGCATATGTGCGTGCAGTCTATTGCACCCACTATTTCAGAGTATTCCGCTATTTGCTGGAAGAGATGCATATTGCTGGCCAATACCTCACGGGAATTGGGGAAATATACATGATCACCGACATGTGCTGACATGGCATCCAGAAACTGGTGCAGTACCCTGGATGCTGATGCCTGTGATATCCCCATCATATCACCAGTTGGTCTCTGGAAGGTACCTATTGCTAATATTCTGAGGCCAACACATACCTTGGTTTCCACTGGGATGAGTTCCCCTCTGTTGGTTCTGTGTTTGAGGCATGGCCTGCACAGCTCAACAATTTGCTGCAAGAGGTCTCTATCCACTCTATAGCGCTCCACTATCTCCAGCTCATGTAGCCTCTTATAGGTTACCCTGGGCCTGTACAATCTTCTCCGTCTCCTCACTGTGGGTTGTCCAGCAACATTTGCATTGTCATCACCCTCAGCATGTTGCATATGTCACCTTATAACAGCAATGGCAGCCCCTAACATTTCTTTGTCTCAGTAAAGCTTTTTCAGTTTTCACTTCTATTAGCTTACTGCAGTGTTGCAGTGTCTCTTGAGAGAAACATAATGAACTGTTGTTTGCAGAGTTTTAAGTGCTGGGCTGGGCTGGGCTAGTGTACTACCTGTGTAATTGCCTGATTCTGATTGTTTTCACCTGCTAGCTCTGCTAGTACCTCCTGGTATCTTCCTACTATTTGTTGTGCTTCCTTTTTCCTTTCTGTTTCCTCAGGGGGCAGCACTGCACACACAAGCGCAAACACACGCACACCAGCTCACACGCATGCACACATGCTTACACAGACTAAAACTTGCTTATTCTTGTTAAAATGCGTGCACACTGGTGCAAATGTGCTTACAACTCTTAAAACAGCTATATACATGCTTACTCTGGCTTAAACATGCACATTCACGCTTACACGCACCCACACTGTCTTACTCGGGTATACAGGTGCGCACACGCACGCATACCCGCTCAGCAAGAAACTTTAGTGTTATCCACGGCATACACCTTCAATTTCTTGCCTTTACCTAGCCTACCTGTTGACACACCTCTTTCAATGTTGTGTAAATGACAGCTGACACATGACACTCTGCTCCAATGAGCTTCACTTCTTTCATACATACCCCCCTCGTGATGTCACCTATCTTCTACTCTGTTACTCCCCTTATCCTACTCCTACACTCCACTGACTGTGCTCATTTGCTATGTAAACTTGCGATTCACTATCCTAACGCTCATTTACATAGGATTGCCTACTAATGCTTGGTTACATCTCTTAGACTGAGCTTGCCCCCTTAGTAACCTCTACTCGGTGGCCATATTGTCTTCAGCCTGCCATTCACTTTCATTGTAAATTCATATTAGCATTAAAATCCACATTTGTGGATCTTCATTATTGATTTTCTGTTTTTTAGAGTGCAGCATGATTGCACGGTGCTGCGCTACGCTTAAACCCCAGAGATCGGGATGAAAAAAAAAGTTTTTTTTTTTTATTTTGCATCACTTAACGTTGCCAATGGCTGTATTTTTGGCCACTGGCATGCTTAATCATGTCAATGCATCATTTTTTGTGGAGCTGTCGCAGCTCCATTTTCTATTTGCAGAACCGTACTCAGTTGTCAACTGAGTACATTTCTACAAATAACACTACTCCTACTCGGACAGGTTCGGGTTTCCTGGATTGCAAATTTACCTCATTTGCATAGCTTTCACCTGCAATTGAGGTAATTTGCATATCCAAGCCCTGTCCATGTAGGACTCGTTTAAGGAGCTCTGTTGCACGCCCCTACCGGCTGTTCCTGGATCGCTCAGCGGACATGTTGGCTGCATGGAGTCTTACTCTACTCTTAGACTCTGTGCAAGCCTTCATGAATCCGGCCCTAAATATATTAATTAAGGAAAAAAAACTTAATTAATAACCAATAACAAATAATAAGTAAAAAACGTTACTTAAAAAAAAAAAACCCTTGAAAAGCATACACAGATGGACCTGACAGTGAGTAACAGGTATGTAACAGAGTTGTAGTTACCGGCAAGTAGTAGATGATTATGAATAGTACTGTACATACTCAGAAACATGCATAAGTGGCAGCAGTAGGTGTGTATGCAGTGATGCCATGCATAACTACTGCCATGGACAAATTAGTGTGTAGCTGTGTGCAGTGGGACATAACTATGACATATATATCTCAGCATTATATGTTGAACATCTGAACATGTTATCTATGGCCTGTACAGTACTACGTATAATGGCAGTTTGGGGGAGTAGTGCAAACACCTATATAAACTTGGATGTGACAGAGTAAGACATGCATGATAGTAACATAATTTGTAGCTCAGCATTGGCAACTGCTGTACCAGGCTAGTATAGTAGTGTTCTCATTTGCAGCTATATATACTCCCTGTACTATTACTGTATGCACACATGTGACAACCATCCATGTTGTAACAAGGCCCAACAGGTCATCCGTGAGGTGTACAAACTTAGAACAGTGTGGACCCTGTGTGTGTATGGCACACACATATGGAGAGATATGTATATGTCTGATAAATTAGCATCTGAACATGTGCATAGAGCAAGGGACATACTGCAACTGTTTATGAAGGGTGGACAATTATATGTTGTTGCAGGTTGTTATGTGCATTTTTATATGTAGGTGGTAGTGTGTGGCAAACAAGACAGCATACTGTGCTGGCATGTGACATGTGGTGTTTAAATGCTGAGGGTATGATTCCTCAGGTTGTAGTCTTCCAGATAGGGGGTCCTGCTAAAGGTACATGGGCTGAGACTACCTTACATGCATTCTGCATAAGACTGTGCAATATCATTACATAACTGCATCCCTCTCAACCTTTGCATAATTGGTATTCCCACCATGAAAGGTGGACTGTATATGTGCCTATATGTATATCTATATGTACACCAATGGATGTTCATATGTACGCCCAAGCTCAATGTTGTAAATGTATTGCCATCCCTCATGTTAATAACCCTGTACCCATGACCTACCACATAGGTGGTAGTCTACTCAACACCAAAAGTGTGATGAGAGACTATGGGACAAAGGTGGACAGTAGTGTCCCTATTGATAATCACAGTGCCACACTAGTCATGTAAACTGAGTAAGGTCCACATGTCAACAGAAAAGGTGTATCATCCATGGAACAAGAGGTCAGTGTTCCACTGTACTCATCAGTCATAACACCCACCATAGAGTACATTGGCCCTGTCGATATGTACCTCAGAAGACATCCACAGCGACAGTAGACGCCAGACACATACCTCACAAAGAGTATTACCAGAATCAAACAGATGCCCTATGCAGACTGTCCTACAAAACCACAGCTACAATGTGTCACATACCGCCTACCCAGAGGCAACCTCTGCCTAACATACAAAGCTATGCCAAACCCACAGGTGTTGGACATGCTCCATATATACTGATTACACTCCATACAAGCTACACACTGTACTGATCTAAACCCTGTAATGTGAAAAAGCAGAACATGCTGGAGTGGTACATTATCATCTCAGACACATACCATACTCTGGAACTAACCACCTATCAATAGCAAATGACGGTCCTCATTAGCAGTTGTCATGAATAATCATGATGAGTGGGTGTGAGGTAGGAAACACAACCCGGGAGTCACCACTGTGGCTCTGCATGACAGGGGCACATGAACCTACATTACATGGGTGTGGAAGGGCAGGGTACCATATGGCTATGCTTCCATAAGTCCTACGAATAATAGCCTTTTATCTACCTAGGGCCCGATACACACACGCATGTACTTGTTGCATTACTTGCTATGTGAGGTTTACTGGGTGTGATTGTGAATGTGTAGGTGAATGTGTCAAAGTTGTATATATGTGTGATAGCCTAGTCTGAAACCATGTATATCATGGTATGTAGTGTTGTAGATCAAATTCCAGCAAAGGATACATATGCTATTGCTAGGCAGGAAAAGCAGTAAGGCATATGGTGTGACATAGTCCCATGGTGTTGACCGGAGTGTGCCATTGTAGGCTTAAGCAGTACATGTATGCTTATTGATTGGTAACACTAGTGAACACAAATCCTGTATGAACAGTCGTACTACCTGAAGCTGTAGGCCTAAACAGCACAGTATGGTTTACATCCACATTGCTTGGACACACTGTTTTGTTTGTTACCTGTAGTCCTCACACATAAAAAGCCTCAGGCATGAGGTTTTGTAGGTGCTGACACACAATACTGTATGTTACACAGGTAAAACAGATCTGAGTTGCCATACGTATGTGTCCTGTAGGTATGTCTGATGTGTGTGTGGGTATGCCTGTAACATGGCCTTGGTGGTATGTGTATCACAGGATATATGTTCATATCTAGCAACATGTGTAACGTATTACAGCAGTATGCCACCTATAGTGATGAATGTGCACATTTGTTGCTGAGGGGTTTGCTATCAACGAGTAGCATGGTGTACTGATAGTACTTAAACTGTACTTAACATTCATTTCAATGGATGACAAATGTCTGCATGCATTAGCTTTATACATGCCTCCTGTGGCTAGGTGGTGCATTGTGTCACATAGAGTGTGCCATGTACTGTTGTATAGTCTTACATACTGGTTCCACTTTGTTGCTGTGCAGGACATGTTTTGGAATATAGTATGTGCCAGGCACTGTCAGGCAGTTGTGGGCTGAGCAGTTCTATGTGGTATGACAAGTGTGTATCTACTGACAGCCAATAGGTTGCTATATATGGCATTTCACTGATGTCTGCACTTTAGCATGTTAAGTGTGCCACATGACATGCTCACAATGACTGTTTTATTGTCTTACAGGAATATGTCTCACAACAGGAAGCCTGCCTATTCCCCTGAGGAGGAGGAGGTCATCTATGTTGCCCTGGTACAGCATTACAACTTGCTGTTTTCCAGATCTAGCCAGGACCAGCATAGACGCACTGCACTGTGGCAGGATGTTGTCCATCGGGTGAATGATGTAGGCATGCATAACTGAACGTATGAGCAGGTACGCCATCACTGCAGGGATTTAATCAGACATGTCCGGCAGCATGCCTCCGATGTCCACAGACAACAACTTGCCACAGGTGGTGGTGCATCAACACATTCCCCCCTCACCAGAGTGGAAGAGCTGCTCCTCAGCGTGGTGGCTCCTGAACAAGCAGTACAACAGACATGCGTCATCATGGAGGCCAGAGTCACCCAGCACGTAGAGATAGAGCGTGCAGGTAACATGGCATATCTGTAGACTACTGTTAGATCAATTGTTAGAACATGCATTTACCAGCTGTGTACTGTGTATTCAGAAGATGCGGAGCCTGGTGTCATGCAATACTGATAATTTGGAACATAATTTGTATGCCTTTGACTGTCACCTCTTGTACTACTGTAGAATTGCAAACACACAGCAGCAATACCATAGTTGTTGAAACTGACAAACTGTCTCATATCCTTGTAGGTCCCTCTGGTGTGATAGCAGGACAGCACACCCATGCTGGTGAGTGTTCTACATTTAATATAGCATATAACATGTGCATGTTATAGGAGACCTGTAGGCCATATACACACATGTAAAACACCTACACATAATGCATGCTCTGCATGTTCTCTGTGGGACTATGCACATCCCAGTAACATGCGTATCCGCCTCAAACACATGCAATACACAGAGCATCCCAACCAATTGTGGTACACTGTAGTGGACATTGTATAGGCAGAGTCAATACACATGCACACAACATACACCACTTTGTCATATGCAGTTAGTGTTAATTTGATACACATGGCCTATATAGACACCTGCTGTAAGGTCATACTCCAGTATCCCAAATGTCAACAACACAGCACACATACTATACCTGGGGGTAGAGGACTATCATGGGGTGGTGTGACACGCTTCAACACACAGCACATTCATGTGAAGCAATGCTCCCTATTGAACACCTTACATACCCATGTAACAACTGGCTGTGAAATGGTTAATGTAGCCAAAGTGGTGCAGGTCAGGTACAGCAAGATAGTTGTCAGTGTGACATACATTAGTGGGCTTGGTTAACCACATGATGCTGCCTGATGATGGCTCATTGTACTACACTACATCCAGTTACAGTAACTACTGTACTGCACATAGCATTCATTGCTATACACCTGACAGTTGTGTGCATCCAGCCATGGTATGTATACCTATGAGTGATGGTGCACAGGACATTGGAAAGCGTTCCAGACTTGCACAGCAATGTTGTGTCCATGTACACATTGTGTTCAAGGGTGAGGACAATCATTGAACAACACACATGCATCAAAGTCATGTATACTGTTATCAACAAGGACTCTCCACACTCGCACTGCATGCTGTTGAGCAACACACATCCTGCATGCTGACACGTGAGATAGGACTTTTTGGCTTGTGATACTGTACTGCATCATCAACCACTAATGGATATGTTCCATATTGCTGTTGGTGTGTGTGTGTGTGTCTCATCTTGACTGAGTAGTGTATGTGTGCATGCGTTCATGTGTTCATGTGTGCATGTGTTCATGTGTTCATGTGTGCATGTGTGCATGTGTGCATGTGAACATGTGTGCATGTGTGCATGTGTGCATGTGTTCATGTGTGCATGTGTGCATGTGTGCATGTGTGCATGTGTTCATGTGTGCATGTGTGCTTGTGTGCATGTGTGCATGTGTTCATGTGTGCATGTGTGCATTTGTGCATATGTTCATGTGTGCATGTGTGCTAACATCCTGCACAGATTGTGAAGTGTGTTTCCTGTCTTCCTCTCACAGGTGCTGAGGAATTGGATGAGTGCAGCAGGGAAGCTGAGGTCACTGCCACAAATAGTGGGCATGATGACACATGTGTAGTGGCACAGGTAGGTTTGTCAGGGTCTGTCACTGGTCCGCCAATTGACAGTACACAGCTGTCCATCCCATCTATGCACACATTCATACTGCCAATACATCCCTCAACACCAATGGCCTTAGCAGAGGAACAGCATACAGCAGGCACCGACAAGGATAGTGTGGTATCTATGGCACATGCAACCCCACACAGCAGCCATACCCAGACACCTGGAACAGTACCACATAGGCATATGTCCAGGGATGCTCATGAGAGCACTGCTGGTTGTAATGCCCCTGGCAGACATGCCTCCACAGGTCTCACAACCTCAGCCATGTTCCGGTCTGTAATGCAGGCACAGGCACGTATGGAACGGTACACCAGGCAGGGACTAAGGGCACAGAAGGCTCACAACACCGCTATCAATGACAGTATCTGTGACCTTGCCGGTGCCATCCGTAATTACACCGAGGTTGTTGATAGACGTTGGGGGGAGACACTAGATGTCCTCCACAATGTTATGCATGTTATGCACAGTGCAGGACGGCTGAGACATTGACGTGGACATATGCCAGCAACATCATCAGCTGGCACTCGTCACGGATGACACACAAGCCCCAGCCACTCCCGTAGGGGCAGTACCAGCCCCAGCAATGTTGGGGCTGCGCTGTCATTAGACCATCCTAGATGACCACGTGCATGTGGCTCTGGCCAGTCCCAGCAGGGACATGGGTCCAGTTGACATCCCTCTGCCTCTGACGATAGTACCCATTCTGGCTTGGTACCCAATACTGTCCGTGGAACCCCTGGCAGGCACAGGTACTGTGTCCATGGCCAGAGATAGTGAGCTGTACAGACTGGCAGGTGCAGTCTGTGGCTGTCCCACACTCACCCATATGTGGCAGCCACAAGGTGGAACTGTGTGCATGCAGACACACACACATAAACCACACACTTAGGGCTAACACATACACAGACACATTACACCAACATTGACCCATACTGTACTGTTGTCCCTCACACACACACACACACACACACACACACACACACACACACACACACACACACACACACACACACACATACATGTCAATTAGATGGCTCATTGTCAGGCACTCGCAAACCAATACCACACCCTGTGCATATGATGAAACTGTGCCACCTCCTGTCATCTGTGACAATGATGCAGGAACAGGCTTACATGGTGCTGATGCACAGGGGGACCTAATAGCAGCGTAGCAATGTTAGCATGTTGTCAACAGCAAGGTGTACTGCTATCCTTGTAGGTATATCTGAGCAGGCATGATGCATGAAAGCTATGATTATCAATGTAGTATTGTTTACACCAGTGTTAATTTCAATACTGTATTGTCCGCCCATGTGCCACTTGGCTGATGTGTGCGGTACTGGCAGCATATGTTCCTGAGTGGATGGTACATGTGTGATGTGTGCAGTACAGATTTGCAGGTGTACATTTGTGAAAATGGTGGAGGTGCACCATCTGCATGTATGTGCATAGTGGACACATGGGAAGGGTGACATGCACTGTATGACACAGTGTTAACACTTCATATGTCCTATTGGTGGCCAGTATGCATTTTACTACACATATGTTACGACTTGGGTACACATGTGTGTATGACATGGTTTGCCACTATGCTGTGGGTGATACTGTTTATATCGGTCATTGTTTTGCACACTGGTAGTATACATAACCTCAACAGCCTAACTTCACCCAATCGTTAGCTGATGTCTTGACAACTGACACACAGATGTAGGATACATAGTAACATTTGAGACCTTCTGGTACCATACTATACCAGTAACCAGTGGTATTGGCCACCACCCATTCCAGGGACCACCCCTGTTTGGCATGTAGACATCCCAGGTACAAGCAAACACATTAGGGATATCTCCGTCCAGATCTGGTAATGCATACAGTGGCCTACAATGCATTCTCCAGATGAGACACTTATCCTACACAAGGGTATCATACAGAGAGATACCTGTTAACCAACACATGCTGTAAAGCTATAAGCCAACTATAGCATAGTCATCCACATTTACAATACATAGTATCCTGACAGTACCACATTGTTAGTAGCCCACAACATGTAGCAGGGGTACCAATGTATACATACAGCCACATGTTATGTCATCTGTCCTTTGGTATTCACATTTCTAAAGGTATGCTGATGTCCCTCAGTGAATCACATAAGCATGAAGGGGTCTGTATGCATATCAACGGAGGTGTTGTACACCTGTTATGAATGGCCATTATTGACAGACCGTGTTGTATTTGAACATGCCTGACATATACCCCAGGCATGAACCCTCACTCACACTATTCTATAGAAACTGTCATGGGTGTGTGTGACACAGATGACCTAGGCCACATATCACTACAGTGGCTGGCCTTGACACATACATACATATGTGACCTAAGGTCTGAGAAGCAGCAGAACAGACTGTCAATGGTAACAGATGTATTCATGTAGAAAGCAGGCTTCACACCTATGAACTCATTTAGGTCACATGTACATATATGTATTTGCCACACAGTTAACAATTGAGATCACATGTACATATATGTATGTGGCACACAGATAAAAGAAGTGAGCAATGCACATACTGTTGTTTTACTGATATGTCATACAGTTGCAAAAGCAAAAGCCACAACACATTAACCAACAGTGTCATACACACACTCAGTAATTGCAGGATTCAAGCCCCTCCCTAACTGTTAGGATACTAGAGAGATCCACAGTAGCACGACATGCTATATGCTTGTCTGGAAGCTTTCATTTCCACTGCTGTATTTCTGGGATACTGACATCATCAGACATGCCAAAGAGGAGATTACCTCTTTGAATGTGTTTTCACAGACTCCAAAAAGGGCACTCCTCACAAAGGATATCACACACACTGAGCAATTGCAGGATTCGAACCCCTACCTAACTATGCTGTGTTATTACAGAGATACGCATTAACACAACACGCTATATGCTTTATTGGGGGGTTTTGTTTTCTCCTGCCATATTCCTAGGATGCTGATATCATCAGACTTGCCAAAGAAGAATCTACCTCTATTCATGTGTTTTCCTAGTCTCCAAAAAGGAACTCTTCTCACAAGAAATCACACACACGCTCCTTCTACACATACAGCGCAATCGCAGGATTCAAACTCCTACCTAGCTATATTATGATATTACAGAGATGCGCATTTACACAACATGCTACATGCTTTACTAGGTGTTTTCATTTCTCCTGCTAGGATGCTTACATCATCAGACTTGACAAAGAAGAATCTACCTCTTTTCATGGGTGTACCAAGTCTCCAAAAAGGGCACTTTTTCACAGAAAATCACATGCATACACCCTCCCAACACACACAGAGAAATTGCAGGATTCAAACCCCTACCTAACTATAGTATGATACTATAGAGGTACGCATTAACATGACACACTATATGTTTTATTGAGTGTTTTCTTTTCTCCTGCTATATTTGTAGGATGCTGACATCATCAGACCGGACATGGTAAAGTGTGTGCACTTTGTTTTATGCAATCCCAGGAATGAACCATGTAGGTCAGCAGGTGTTAACAGCTTGAACAGGAATCCACAATTCTTAGCTTGTGTGATCTCTCTGTGGACAAATTTCCATTCCTTCATATGACAATACATATTTATGCACAGGTTGTTGAATTTGTGGATACAACATGTGTCTGTGATGTTGATAAAGGGCTACTCAGAGTCTATGTGGGACATGTGTAGCTCCCTTCAGTGATGTGTGTCCAGGCTGGCTGCCTTGCAAACAGTCTAGCAGGTCTGGGAACCATGATCTGAGCATGATCATACCACAGTTGGTAGGGCTGTGTGTTTGGCAGCTTCCAATAGCTCTTTTTATGACTTCAATCATGATGGACTCAATGGCCTTGCAGAGCAGACATCATAGGCTTATAGGACTATAGTTCCCATGGTCTGTTGTGCACCAACACTTGTGGGGTGCGTCATATGTTGCTGTAACACATTCAACAGTTTCAGATCCTGTAGAGAGGGTGTGGCTCAACAGACTTTTCAGGTGCAGGGTTTGTTTGTTCTGTAGTTCACTTATGACACATATCGGGAAACAATGTCATCCAATTGAGGCCATGTTTTCGGCTTTGGAAGGAGCTGTTTACCCATTCTACATGTGATATCTCCTGGTATGATGATAGGGACATTTGTCAGTGGGTGGTGGGTATGTATGTATGGGCCTGTCTGACAGGATGTCGGCATTGTCAGTCAGGTACAGTTGGCCCTGACTCAGTACATATATGTGTGTACAGTGCTGTATATGACATAGCTGAATGAAGTGTCATGGTTCTGTCTGGACTCCTTTGCAGATAATCTTTCAAAAACATCAACATACCTGAGCACTAAACCCCTGTAATACTCTTTTACACACTTAACGCCCTACTGATCCCTGTTGATCAGTCAACAGAGGGTATGCCATCATAATATCCTGGCATGTCCATCGGTTGGTTTTGCGTGTACTGTCCAGTCCAACTGGTGGATATGGGACTTTTGAGGCAATGTTACTACTGCCTTATGTACACAGACAACTCTCACCTCCTCCCAACAAAGTCAGATATATGTGGGGGATGCAGCTATATGGACAAACGGGAGGCTGAGCTCTCTTGACCCATGACCGGCACAGTCAATCAGGTGATTAAGGTAACCACACACACCACAACTCCGTCACACATAGACTTATAGCGACTGCAAACAAACTACATTACCACACAATTACATACTCGGAGGCTCTACATAATATCTGCCTAAGCAGTAGAGACCTCCTAAGCAGACACCCAGACAACTGCTAACCCACAACATTACCCACATATCACATGGTTCACAAAGTCAGTGTGCCACACAGTCACTGCCCTTAGGGGTATAAACACACCTAATACACTTGTAATAGATGACTCTATTGTCAGACACACTGATGTCACACTCACCAGGCTGAACAAGGAGAAGGACACCTTGCTCTCTCTGTCAGGTGTCAGGTTCTGCCACATTAAACATGCACTCTGGTCACTCCAAAGCAAGTACAACTATGGCTCCAACATTGTCCATGTTGGTGTGACTTACCTCAGACGTTTCTCCCTGGACTACATGACAAGGGACATAGAGGAGCTCTGTGATCATGTAACCCAGGCCAGTATGACCCTGACATTGTGTAGCATCTTACCCTCACCAAGAATGATGGCACAGTATACAGACAAGCTGATCAATTGCAACAGTTGGCTAACATATTGGTGTCATTCAAAGGGGATCCAGTGTCTGTCAGCCTAGGATGACATGCTCGACATGCCACGTAGCTTCGCTACGGACAGCTTGCACCTGTCACCCCTGGACTTTCGAAAACTGGCTAAGGCTGTTGCCACCCCCACAGTGCCTTTTTTGTGCAAGGCTCAAATGACAATCCCACCTCAATGGACAATACACGGTAAAAGTAAGTACGGGTAAAGCTGCTCGATACCAGATGTCTAGACCCCAGAATGCATGCACTCAAGACTCTCCTCAGTATGGGGAATGTCGATATCTGTGCAGTAACAGACACCTGGTTCAGGCTCCCAAATGCACTTCAGTACTACCATGTTATACTTCATACCATGCTTTTCGGCCACAAGACTCAGCCTGACCAACAACTTTAGTGGGAGTATCCGTATACATCACAGATACACACATCTCCAGGTTAGTAGCACTGCAGAAAGCATCAGAGATCATACATGTGCAATTAACAGTGGGCAAAACTGCCTTTCAGTTTGTAGCCTGCTACATACCACCCTCCCAAACTCAGGAACCCCACTCAGCTTTCATGGGAACACTGGAGGATATGACGGTCTCTACAAACACCATTATATGGGGTGACTTCAACTACAGAAACATTGACTGAGAATACTACTCAAGCCACAACACCCTCTCCCAATGGTTGCTAGAATTACTAAACACAAATGCTATGTCACAACTGATCACCACACCCACATGAGGGGAAAACATATTGGACCTGATCATCACCAGCATGGGGACTCCATGTTCCACACCAGAGGTATGTCCCTCATTGGTAAGGTCAGACCATACATTTATCTCACTGGACATCCATATCCTGTCCCCATCCCCATCCTACGTTCTCTCGGTGAAGTACTTACCAACAACAAACGTCACACGTCCCTAAACCAAGGTGGTATCCTTCAAAGACCCTTGGACAGAGGTAAGTATGGCTCAGACCTCTGAATCCTTTACAAACACATTCTATTGACACCTACTGGAATACATGGGTTGTGCTATCCCAAATAAGAACAAGACCCACTCCTCCAAAGACAGGGGACCTGTCTGGTGGACCACAGCCATAAATAAGCTATACAACTAAAGGAGGGGGCTACTACATGATAGAGCACAATCCCAATATGGGAAGGCATCTCTGATCAGTACTAGCAAGGCGCTACATTCACTCATGAATTCATCTAAGACCCACTTTGAAAAGTAAATTGCGCCACACACTGAGAACAATCACAAGGCCTTCTTTAGTTATGTCATGAACCTGGGTGCCAACTCCCAGATATGCTATGTGTTACTGCAAAATGATAATACATATACTGAACCCACAGATATTACCATCATCCTGGCAAACAGGTTCAGTGCAAATGTCACCCCCCCCATCTCCCCTAATGAGCAAACGTCCATCCCAACAGAGTGTAGCCTCCCTGACATCACAGATGATCAGGTGAGTGCTGCCCTCTCCAAAGCAGACAACACAGCATCAATGGGACTGGACGGTGTCCTGGCCTGCATCTTACACAAGCTTCATGACGAACGTAACCCTCACATGAAGTCACTGTTCAATATCAGACTTACTACAGGATATGTACCCAAGGAATGGCGTACAGCAACAGTGGTCCCACTCCACAAAGGTGGTGCCACAATAGACCCTGGACACTATCGTCATATAAGCCTATCTACCCTGGTCGGCAAAGCTATGGAGCATATCATCATGGTACTCATACACACAGACATCAGGAACCTACAGGCACTGGATCCTACACAATGCAGCTTTGTTGTGGACAGATCTTGCCTCTTGAACATGGTCAACATCTTTAAACAGTTACCAGGTCCATAGATGGCCTACCTAGACCTTGCATACACCTTCACAACAATACTCCACTCGGGCATCATACATAAGCTCACCAGCTTAGGTATTGACACATATGTCACAAGATGGATTGCTAAGTGGATCAGGGATAGCACCAACATGGTATGTATTCCAGGTGCCATGTCTGACTCTACACCAGTTGCACGTGGCATCCCACAAAGCTCAGTCCTGGGACTTGTCTTTTTCAGTATATATTCCTCTGACGTACAGGCTAACACAGGAGGAATATGGCTGACCATGTTCGCAGATGACTGCAAACTGGGTGCCATATTTGACTCTCCAGCTGCCACAAGCATCCTCCAAAAGGGTCTCACAGAGATGGATAACTGGTGCCAGAGCCATGGCCTACAGCTGAATGCTATCAAATGCATAGTCATCCCCTTTGGGAATCACATAGTGCCCACACATTACCACATAGGTGTTATAACATTAAGTATGGTAGAAGTTCTTAGGGATATGGGGACATGAGTAGTTTGTAATCTTGCCTTTGACAATCGCATTGCCATAGTGGTTAGACAGACATTCTCTATAGCCCTACCTATCCCAACAGGTTTCACATCTAGATCAAGTAAAGTCATTGTGTCCCTATACTCATGAGGCCCATGATTGGACACAATGCCCCATTTGGGATGTACCTTAGACAACACCTGCAGCAACTGTATTGGCCACAAAAGTACCTCACCAAGTGGATCTAGGGGCTCACACAGATGCCCTGTGCAGTTCTGCTTATGTAACTCCAGCTCTACTCAGTCGCTTACCACCTAATCGGATGCGATCTGTGCCTGTTGTTTACAGCCATGTCCAACACAGAATTAATGGACATGCTCCACCTCAGGATATCTGGATCCTTTAGAGCTACATGCTCCAGGGACTTACACCTCAGCACAGATATTTATAGGACATACTGGAGGGACACATTTCTATCCCAGATGCTCCCCTCATTCTGGAATGGGATCCCAGTCCCACATAGGCTGAGCCCCTCTGACCCCCTACAGGAGACATATTGACGAGTGGATGAGTGATCATATGTTTACCCCTGGAATCTCTTCTGGTCCCTGCTGGACGGAGGCACAATAAAGCAAATGTAAAGGGCCTATCTTGTGTGACCTACTATTCACAGGCACAGTCTACTAATCTAACAGGGCTGCCAAAGCCAAACACACTCTGGCTAGGCTTATACATGACCTAGGGCAGCTAGGCTAGTATCAACCTATGCACCTATGGTAATGTTCGGGCTGCACATTGTTTATTGATGATACTGATTACAGGTTTTTTCTCTTCTTTGCTTTCACACTTTCTACGAAGAACCTAAGTATCTGCAGAACATATTTTATTATGACAGGGTTCCAATATATTATATATATGTCTGTTGTCATATAACTGTGTGAACATGGTAGAATGGTGAATACTGAGAGGTTCCTATGTTAACACATGCAACTACCGGATATGTGTGGCCCAGTGCTATACTCAGACATGGCCTAAGTGTGTGAGCATGCCCAGTCTGTCCTTTCAGTGTTTTGTTGCCTGACATTTGTCTCATTTATTCAAGTGTGTGAGCATGCCCAGTCTGTTCTTTCAGTGTTTTGTTGCCTGACATTTGTATCATTTGTTCAAGTGTGTGAGCATGCCCAGTCTGTCCTTTCAGTGTTTTGTTGCCTGACATTTGTCTCATTTATTCAAGTGTGTGAGCATGCCCAGTCTGTCCTTTCAGTGTTTTGTTGATTGACATTTTTCTCATTTATTAAAGTGTGTGAGCATGCTTGATATACGTTGCATAGACTTATCAACATTTCTTCATACAGGCTGACCAGTGCAATACTGTCATGGTTTAGTGGTTCAGTAGTATAACTGTAGTGCACAGTATCTTGGGTTCAAGGCCTGTTACTGCTTTATATTCTCATACTGAGCAGACCAGACTGCTTAAGGGCCAGTAGAGCAAATATGAGCATGTTGGCTTTTGTTCAGCTATGCCCAACGTAGACCAGGCTTGTCCAACATTGCTCAATGTTAACCAACATTACAGAACATTGCCCAATATTGCTCAACATTAACCACAGTTGTGCTAGTGTTAGTGTGTGCAATTGCTTTACATATACTAAATGGTGGTGAAAGCTGTTTAGCACTGCTTTATATTGCTTAACACATGGCAATCATGCCTCAGGTGGTGCTGCAGGGCTGCCTATATCGGATGCACATACTGCACTCCTTATACATGTTTGGAAACAGGTAGTGTCAAGTTAGGCATCCCTTTTACAATTTGTGCGAGTCAGAGAGAAGTATCATTTCCAGGGTTCCTACTGAGCCAGTGTATGTGCTATGCGTTGCCTCTTTGCCAAGGCCAAAGCATACTGGGCACATCTCCTTCTGCCTACTGGGGCAGGCTCAGGTTGTTCCTCCTCTGAGTCACGCTCTGCCTGTGATGGCCTTGGCAATGGTGGTGGGGGGCTGTTTGGCCCAGGCCTATGCTGCTCCTGCTGCAGCTGTTTTCGCAGGATCATATTATGGAGCATGGCACATACCATGACAATTTGGGTACATGTAGTTGGTGAGTACTGCAAGGCTCCACCAGATGTGTCCAGGCACCAGAACCGTGACTTGAGCAGGCCAAACACACGCCTGATTACATTTCATGTTTGTGTGTGTGCCTCATTATGGCATTCCTGTTCAGGTATGTGTGCGTTTCTGATGGGTGTCATCAGCCATGGCTCCAGTGCATAACCAGCATCCCCCACTAGGTGACCATGAGGGATGTCCCCATTGGCAAATGTCTGGTACAGCTGCGTGAGATGCCAGATATGGGAATCATGGTAGCTTCCAGGGCAGCCAGCACACACATTCAGTATTATGCGTGGGCATCACACATGACCTGGCAGTTGATGGAGGGGAAGCCCTTGCAGTTGAAGTAGACCCTACCCCACTCACCGGCTGGTGCTTTCATGCATATCTGCGTGCAGTCTATTGCACCCACTACCTCAGGGTATTCCGCTATTTGCTGGAAGAGATGCATATTGCTGGCCAATACCTCACAGGAATTGGGGAAATATACATGATCACCGACATGTGCTGACATGGCATCCAGGAACTGGTGCAGTACCCTGGATGCTGATGCCTGTCCATCATATCACCAGTTGGTCTCTGGAAGGTACCTGTTGGAAATATTGTTAGGCCAACACATACCTTGGTTTCCACTGGGATGGGTTCCCCTCTGTTGGTTCTGTGTGTGATGCGTGGCCTGCACAGCTCAACAATTTGCTGCAAGAGGTCTCTGTCCACTCTATAGCGCTCCACTATCTCCAGCTCATGTAGCCCCTGGTAGGTTACCCTGGGCCTGTACACTCTTCTCCATCTCCTCACCATGGGTTGTCCAGCAGCATTCGCATTGTCACCACCCTCAGCATGTTGCATATGTCGCCTTATACAGCAATGGCAGCTCCTAACATTTCTTTGTCTCAGTAAAGCTTTTTCAGTTTTCACTTCTATTAGCTTACTGCAGTGTTGCAGTGTCTCTTGAGAGAAACATAATGGAATGTTGTTTACAGAGTTTTAAGTGCTGAGCTAGGCTAGTGTAGTGCCTGTGTAATTGCCTGATTCTGATTGTTTTCACCTGCTAGCTCTGCTAGTACTCCCTGGTTAACTTCCTACTATTTGTTGTGCTTCCTTTTCCCTTTCTGTTTCCTCAGGGGGGGGGGGCAGTGCCGTGCACACAAGCGCAAACACGCTCACACCGGCTCACACACATGCACACATGCTTACACTGACTGAAACATGCTTATTCTTGCTAAAACACACACACACAGGCACAAATGCGCTTACACAACTTTAAACAGCCTTAGACATGCTTACTCTGGCTTAAACGCGCGCACACAGTCTTACTTGGATAGACAGGCACGCACCCGCATGCAAACACATTGCAAGCACTTCTACAAGAAACTTTAGTGTTATTCATGGCATACACCTTCAATTTCTTGCCTTTACCTAGCCTATCTGTTGACACACCTCTTCCATTGATGTGTAAATGACAGCTGACACATGCCACTCTGCTCCAATGAGCTTCACTTCTTTCATACATACCCCCCTTGTGATGTCACCTATCTTCTACTTTGTTACTCCCCTTATCCTACTCCTACACTCCACTGACTGTGCTCATTTGCTATGTAAACTTGCGATTCACTATCCTAACCCTCATTTGCATAGGATTGCCTACTAATGCTTGGTTACATCTCTTAGACTGAGCTTCCCCCCTTAGCAACCTCTACTCGATAGCCATGCTGTCTTCAGCCTGCCATTCCCTTGTATTATAAATTAGGAATTACAATAAAATCCACAATTGTGGATTTTAAATATTGGTTTTCTGGTTTTTCGAACACAGTGCATTTGCGTGGCACTGCGCTACGCTTAAACATCGGCGATCAGGATAAAAAAAATGATTTTATTTTTATTTTGCTTCAGTGAACATTGCCAATGGCCGTATTTTTGGCCATTGGCATGCTTCCTCAATTGGATGCATCCTTTTTTTGGAGTTGTTATGGCTCCGTTTTGCTATTTGCAGAACCGTACTCAGTTGTCAACTGAGTACATTTCTGCAAATAACACTACTCTTACTCAGACTGGTTTGGGTTTCCTGGATCGCAAATTTACCTCATTTGCATAGCTTTCATCTGCAATTGAGGTAATTTGCATATCCAAGCCCTGTCCGTGTAGGACTCGTTTTGGGAGGTCTGTTGCACGCCCCTACCGGCTGTTCCTGGATCGGTCGACGGACATGTTGGCTGCATGGAGTCTTACTCTACTCTTAGACTCCATGCAATCCTTCGTGAATCCGGCCCAAAGCTTAGCACTATCATTCTTCATAGATTCAACCTCCTGCCTAACTTTAACTACATGCCAAATCTAAAATCGGTATCCAGGTAAAGGTCAAGCCAAAACGCAAGAAAAAGTATAAGAATTCCAAAATGTACTTTACACACCATGACTGAAATAACAAAATAACTTTAATAAAGATAATAAAATGTATATGGTGAGCATTGTCATGTTACAAGACAGTGCATCTTCAGACTAGTAAAAATACAAAAATGTAACACACATACTTTTAAAATCAGGAACAACCAATCAGCTACAAATTATCAAACGAGGAAAATCATTCTTATCCAATCAAAAGACACAGAAAGTGCAAAAATCAAACTACAGATCTGCATACTACATAGCCAATCAAATTAATTAGCTATCTGCACAAATCACAGTTCAAACTGACATATAATGGCCAATTGACCTAAAGCAGGAAGTGTTGCTTTCATTCATGGTAGGCTAACCAATCAAATAACTATCTATGAACACAGATCTAAGCCCTAGCAGCCAATCAAATATAACAGGAAAAAAATCCTTTCATATATGACAAACAGTAATCATGAATCTAGACATATAGTAAACTTAGTGTTGCAAACCATGATTCTTTAATACATTTGACAGACAGAGCTTCATTTAAATCAGGAAAGCTGTCAGCTTTCAGACACATGATCCATTTAAGTGCAGCACACTCAGTCCTATTCCTTATGTCACCGCCCCTCAAATTTAAGTGAACAATCTCTAAAACTAAAAATGTAAAAATATGATCAACCCCATGGTCATTCACATGCCTCACCAAAGGGTTCTTGTTGCAACTTTTACATATATCATTAATGTGTTCTAAAATACTGCTATGCTTCTCTTTTTTCTGAAGTCACTTTCATTCCTTCTTCTTTTTCTTTCCAACAGTTCTCTTTTTGAGTCATCCAAAAAATAAAACACAGTATGTGCCAGTCTCTTTTGAACACTACATTGTTTCTCTGTGCTTCAGCTTCCTTCTCTGATTTTGTGTCTATTCACTCTCAGCAAAGGCGTTTTGTTCTTCTGTCTCTGATGTAAGTCTTGCAGTTTTTTGCTCCTCACTGTCTTGTCTCTTTCCTTATTTCCTTGTAGTTGCATATGTAACTTGTTTATTTCCTGCACATCTCTTTTATTGGCATATGGCCCTCTACATTTTTTTGTCTTGTCTTCGTCTTTGTAAGGGGCTTGGCATCTGAATTTGCATGCCTTCCATGCGTGTCTGCATCAACTTTCCACATACCTCTCAGAGCAAAGACTTTATTTGAACAAATACACAAGGCCGGAGAGCCAAAATGTTAATTTTTATTGCAGTTTGTTAGGAATTTTACTTGATAATAACTTCTTTCTGTTAACAAAAATATTACAAACAAAAGCACTGTGTAGCTATAGGTTCATCAGTAGCTCCATCTTATTCTAAACTTGTTTTGGGATGGTGGGAACAAGAAGTTTTGCCCACATTTTTACATGTTAAAAATATGGTATTTTACCAAAGATATTTGGACAATTTGTTTTTTTTTTTTATTTTTGAGGGTAGCCAAGAAGACTGTAGAGATTTTTTGCAGAGTATTAACAAAAGTAATAGTTATTTAAAATTCTCTTTAGGTGATTATTACTGTAAACTTTTTAGATGTCAGTCTATCATGGAATACTAGTTAGAAAGTGTTTAAGAGTAAAATTTATCATAAACCAACATTTTCAGATTGGTACTTACATTTCAAAAGTAACCATCCTAACTTCATTAAGAAAAATATCTCAAGAGGATAATTTATTCAGGCCTCCCGGATGATTAGTGACCAGATGGTATTAGAGAAGGAAATCATTTTTATAAAGAATTTGTTTTTAGCTAGAGGTTACCATTTGGAACATTTATGTAGAACAGCTGCAGAAATCATTTCAAAAAGAAAAGATGAATTTGCACCTATTTTAATTGGAGGTTATTCAAATAAAAGGGAAGCAGACAACAATGAGATCAAAATATATCCTGAAGGTCATCCCTTTAATGAAGACTTTAATGACAAAGTACAATTCCATCTTGATATGTCAGTTGATAGTGTTGTGATTCAGAAAGTTATTACATATAACTGGAAATCATTTCTGGTAATCAAGATATATGTAAGGTGGTGATTTCACATCCCACATTTGTCTACAAGGAAATATTAGTTTAAAACAAATTTTGCAGACAGATGTTACTAAAAAAGAAATCCCTAATACAGAAAGAATTTTAGGTACATACAAATATGGCCATTGTACAGTGTGTAGGTTTATCTATGAAGAGCCATTAATTAGTTTGGAAAATTTATCATTTACTATTTATGCATCATGCAGATATAATTGCCTTATAACTGGTATTGTTTACATAAGCAAACATTTTGGTTGTGAAGCATTTTATGTTTGCATGACTAACAGAGCACTTGGAAAACATAGTAAAACATAATTACTCAATTACAACTGAAAATAGTAACAGTGCACTTTATAAATATGCCGTTAGTTGCAATAAATACAAAAACGTTTTTACTTGGTGTTTTAGAGCACGTTCCAAAATATATGAGAGAGGGAGATTTTAAGAACAACACTGAACAGAGGGAGACAGAATGGGAAATAAGTCTTGTCTACAAATACATTTCCTGGGCTTAATTAAACTATTAATATTAAATGTGTTTTTGAAGGATAGAAGAAGAGTTAAAGCAAAAGGATATTTTTTATTATAATATGTACTTCTTATAACCCTTTTTTCATAATGGTTTTAAATGGGTTTTACATACTTATTTATAGCTTTTTAGTGTATTTATAGTGCTACATGTATTTAAGGTTTCTTACTGCATGATTTAGATGTAGTATTTATGAAAATTTAGGAAAAGTATGTAATTTTAACTATTTAACTGATTACTTGATTAATTGATTGTTTGATTTTATTAGTTGAAATTTATATAAATTAACAGTTTTGTGGTAATCAAATTATTTGGAGGCGGTCTATGTACGAAAGTGGAGAATGAAGTTTTTCATGCTAAAAGAGTTCTAGTGCAGTCGTTATTGTTGGTCCAGCCTGTGCAGGTAGTTTACTTCATTTTCATTTGTTTTACCATTGACTATTCCAGTTTGTTTGATAGCTTCATTCCAACCTTTTAAGTCCTTTTTCTTTCCAACAGTTCTCTTTTTGAGTCATTCAAAACATCAAACACACTATGCTGCAATCTGTTTTGAGCACTTCCTTGTTTCTCTATGCTTCAGCTTCCTTCTCTGATTTTGTGTCTAAATCACCCTCAGGCATGGATTTTTTTTATTTTTCTGTCTCTTTGATGTACATCCTACAGTTGTTGACTGTTCACTGTCTTGTCATCTCTTTGTAGTTGCCTATGCAATTTATTTCCTGCACATCTCTGTAAGTGGCATGCGGACCTTTGCATTTTCTTGTCTTGTCTTTATCTTTGTAAAGGGCTTGGCATCTGAATTTGCATGTCCTCTATTTGTCTCTGCATCACATTTCCAGTGTCTAAGGTTCTTCTCCCACTACTTGTTCTTGTATTTAATTCAGATGTTTACTGCCTGTGTTGTTCATCTGTCTGTAATAATTTTGTCCATCCTCCATACTGTGTGGCCTGATCCACCCTCTTCCTGCTGTACTTTCAGAATTTTGGGGTTTTCAACCATGCAGCTGTTCCATACATTCTTAGTTAATAGCATATAATAGATTTATTTCTCTTATACAGTGCTTCAGAATAATCCTCAATCAGTTTTTTTTACAAACATCCCTGCAAATGTGACAACTCTGAGTCTATGTGCTTACTTTATTATTACATTTTTTTACAGCAAAGGAATGGCAGCATGCAAAAATATGTATGGGTCTGCTTTCTACTGCGGCTTGCTGCTGCCAAAGCCTGTCTATCTTGTCTGTTAGTGTCTCTTGATTTCCAGGTAGCACAGATCTCTCCTGTAATAGCATCCAATTCAGTGTTGCCCACTGTCTCATATTCCATTTTATCCTGATGTTCTTTGTTGAACAATTTTTAAGATCTTCAGTTTATCATCTCTGCTTTTTTACTATTTCTGTTAGTTCTTGTATTCTGTAGATCTCTTCCTGAAAGCCAGCATTTATTGCTGCTATATCTTCCTGTAGATATTGTGTTTTACTTGTAGCTTCTCTTCTCCTTGTTGTTGTCCTATTGTTTGCTTCAAGGAGCTTACATCATGACCGAATGTGAATACCTTTTCAAACAATATGCACAATGGCTTCTCTTTATTTGCAGTTTTAAATGCAATAATTTGTTCCTCATTTGTTCTTGCTCACTTATCTTTCTTATTGTGCTATTTCTTGTCCATGGGAGCACTGTTTTTATCCCAAATGTCTACAGGCGCTACACAGAGCTGTGAGTTTAAGCAGCCATCTTAGGTGGGCTCTCTAGTGCCACCAAAAATAGCTCTCTTTTGTAAAGGTATATCTTTTTTCTCTTTAATTGATTCATAGGTTCATAGGTTTCTTCATCCAGTTGCCAAGTTACACTTGAATAGTGTTAGGGAGGAACTCTGTTTCACATGGTTGGAGAACCTGCTGTAGAGAAGGGGTAATCTCTGGGATACATACTGTCTCTCTTAACTTTGTGGACTCCTTCAAAAAGGCCAGTAAAAGCTATGGGCAATGGGCACTCCATTCACATTTCCTATATTATTTAGATGTGATTTTTTTCCCCATGTCAACTGACCAAGAGTCCCTGACTCCAGCTAGACATGGCTCATTCATTTATTTACCTAGGAATTTCATACAGCATCAGGACAAGAGCAGTCCAGAAGGTGTCATCATTCACCCAGTCATGAGAGTGCTTTATCTCAATGCTAGCATTCTAGTTGTGAAGTAGATCGCACTGGTATAATCCTGGCACAGGGTAAGAGAATGTGCAATCCATATTGCTGCAGAGGCACAAAGTGCTTCTCTATGTGAATACATCTTTCTTTTTGGGCTATTTTTATTTCTGTAGGCCCTACCAAAAGCATGCAATTTAAGCAGCCATATTGAATGTGCTCTCTAGCATCAAGAAAAAGAGCTTTATTTTGTCAAAGGTATATTATTTCTCTTTAATAGGGTCATAGCTTCAGGGGTGTATACTAGGCTGATGACCGCTTAGACCTCTTTAAGCCTAGGTATGCTTCTCAAATTTCTGACAAGTTCTGGTACCCTTGATTAGTGTAAGCAGGGGCTTGAGAAATAAAATATTTACAAGCAGGGGTGTGGGAGATGAATCATTACAGGCTGACTCTGTTTCTTAGAGACATAGGTGTCAAACTAGCGATGGATTTCCTGTTCCCCATCCAACTGTCCAACTTACATTTGAATTAGATTAGAGAGAAGATCCATAAAATGTTCAGTTATGGCAGGAACTCCAAGGCATGAAATAAACTGTAGAAAACTCTACTTTATTCACAAAAGAGATACAAATGAAAACAGGTTTTAGCGCTTTCATCTCAGAGTGAGACTTCATCAGATTAGAGAGAAGACTGCTTCACATAGATGAGGAGCCTATTCCAGAGAAGGGGTAGTCCGTGGGATATACGCCTCTCTCTCTCTCTTAACCTTGTAGACTCCTTTAAAAAGGCCAATAAAAGCTGTGGACAATGGGTACTCTATTCACGTCTTATGTTTTTTAAATTTTGATTTTGCCCACATGCCAACTTATCGTTAAGCTTTAACTCCAACTGGACACGGCTCATTCATTTTTTTTACCTAGGAATTTCACACAGGATCAGGACAAGAGCTGTGCAGAAGTCCCCTTTATTCATCAAGCCATGAGGATGTTTTATGTCAGTGCTAGCATCCTAGTTTTGAAATAGCTTGCACTGGTCTAATCCTGGCACAGGGCAGGAAAATATGCAATCCATATTTCTATAGAGGTCCAGAGTGCTTCTCCATGTGAGTACATGCTTCTGCACATCCAAGTTGAGGGCTAGCAGGAGGTAGTGGCTTGATAGGACTTACCATAGGCCAAGTATTTATATCACCTATTCTCTTCAGATGGATTGTGGCACTGCATGATTACTTCACTACCTTTGCCACAGGACAAGTATGCCCATCCTCACCTGCAGTCCGTCAGGTTGCTGAGACATTAGTTGAAATCGGGGTGCCTGGGACATCATCAACTTATGTCTCTATGTCACTGGATCTTAATACACTGTGTATCATGACCTTAACAAAGCTTTTTCTACAATTTCCCATATAAGTGTCATTTATAAGCTTACTAAAGTTAATGTAAGCCCCTATATTTTTGGATAGAAAACTGGTTGACTGATAGAACCCATGTCATGAAAGTTGCACAAGCTTTCTCTAAATGTAAAAAATTTACTTGCAGTTTTAATAGAGTTCAGGACTGGACATTCCTTTCTCAATGTGTATTTCTCTGACATCCAATGTAATGTTTCAGGCTTGATGGTATTTAACTTTGCTGTTGGCTGCTAACTGGTTAAAATTGTCAGTTCACCTTCAGAAACACAATTACTTCAGTAAGGGTTGACTATGCCAACTCTTGGTGTATTAATAAATGCCTTAAGCTAAATGCCAAAAAATGTAGTCTGCTTCTGTTTGATAAACAAAATGCTTCATCATACTATCTTATAAATCCTCCTTCAAAAATATACTGTCATCATGGATTTGGGGCTTTTGTTTTCAATCATTACCACTGATTGATCACATCTCCACAAAAAAGCAGATATCATTCTGTCTGGCCTGATGATTTCCAAATACATTACCTTCAGAGAGAAAAAAATATATTCATTCATCTATATTCTTCCCACATGAGGCCTGTCATTCAAGATCATGCTCTTTTTGACATGTACAGTTTGAAGCAGATTAATCAACTTGAGAGATATCAGAAAATTTTAACTACAAAGTTATATAACTATAAAATATAACTATAACTGTAAAATTTTAACTATAAAGATCACTGGTCTTAAGTCTGTTAGATTCCCAGACAGGCTCATAGCCCTCTCCTTGCCCTAAATCTTCTTTCAGACACTTAAATGGCAACCTTTGCCTTCGTTTTTCAGTTATAAATGGCCTTGTCTTATTCAACAGTCTTCATCTCCAAAGAGCCAACAGTTGTCAAAACACCCATACCAAAGATCTCTACTTACATTGACAAATAAATAAAACTCTGGCAGAATATTAAGTAACCCATGGATATTCTTTTGACACCTATGGGACAAGCTCCACCAGCATATCAAATAAAGCAGTACTTTAGGTGCTTTAATAGTGAACCTTAATAACTAGACATACAGTCATAAGGTTTCTTCTGGATTATCATGCATAGCCTTACCAGATAAAGGGGTGAATGCTGCTAAATGGCAAAATAATTGAAAGTTTTTTTTTTGGCTAAGCTCTTAAGGGTCTTAGTGACAGATTGCATATTATCAGCCTATGAACTTCTTAGGTTCATAGGTTCATACTAGGCTATCTGCCCAAGGGCATTTATAAGCCTTGCCCAGAGTTTTGTGGCTTTCGCCACCCCTTTAGTTTGAAGGATACTATGCCCATTATTTTGCTGTGCCTCTGTCAAGCAGTGACACTGAAGTAATCCCTGGGGTATACCTGCGATCTCCCATCCATTGGTCAAGATTTCTCTTGAACAAAGCCAGCGAGGTGCTCTGCCTCACATGTACCGGGATTTTGTTCCACAGCATAGGGAGTCTCTGGGTGATGAATCTGTCCCTCCAGCACGTCCTATTAATAACCGTGTTAAGGTTTAAGTCTCTTGCCCTTGTAGTTCTGATGGATTTAGATTTTTTGAGGTGAAGCATGTTCATCAATTCCGGGTTGAACATGGCCTTGTATGTCAGGCACAGGTCACCTCTGAGCAGACGGTAAGTGACTGAATAGAGCTGGAGTTCCTTCAATCGGGCAGCATAAGACATATTTTTGAGACCCTTTATCCTTTTGGTGAGGAACTTTTGGGGCCTTTCCAATTGCTGCAGGTGTCGGGTCAGATACATTCCGAATGGGGCATTGTACTCAATCATTGGTCTGATGAGCGATGAGTACAGGGGAACGATGACCTCCCTTGATCTAGATGTGAATCCCTTCATGATGAGGTGGGCAATGTAGAAGGTCTTCCTAACTACTTTGGCAACGTGAGTGTCAAACGAAAGGTTACTGTCAACCTGGGTCCCCAGATCCCTGATAACCTCTTCTGTGCTTAGTGGATTGCCACCTATATGGTAGCTAGGGGTAACCTTGTTTTTCCCAAAGGGTATGACTATGCATTTTTTGGCATTTAACTTTAGGCCATGGCTCTGGCACCAGTTATCCATTTCTATAAGACCCTTCTGAAGGATATCTGTGTCAGATGTGTTCTCGACTATGGCGCCCAGTTTGCAGTCATCTGCAAACTTTGTCAGCCATAACCCTCCTGTGTTTGCTTGTACTTCTGAAAAGTAGATGCCGAACAAGAATGGGCCCAGGACTGAGCCCTGTGGGACACCACTTGTGAAAGGCTTTGAGTCTGACATGGCGCCAGCAACTCTGACCCTGTGGGTTCTGTCACTTAGCCAGTTTGCAACACATCTTGTGACGTATGGGTTTACATTTAAGCTGATGAGTTTTTCAATGATACCTGAGTGGGGTATTGTGTCGAAAGCCTTTGCCAGGTCGAGGTAGGCTGTGTGTACTGCCTTGCCCTCATCAATGGCCTTGGTGACTGTTTCGAAAAAGTCAACCAAGTTTAAAAGGCATGATCTGCCTTTGACAAAGCCAAACTGGGTTGGATCCAATGTCTGCAAGTCCCCTATGTCTTTATTTATGAGTTCCATTATGATCCTCTCCATAGCTTTGCAGATCAGGCTTGTCAAGCTGATGGGACGGTAATTTCCAGGGTCATTGGTCATCGACCCCAAAATCCGGACAACACCAAGAAAGGAGGGGGGTGTCCATATTCATCAAGGACACCCACACCTCAAGGTTGGTGGCAACGCACGATGCATCGGAGACCATCCAGGTGCAATTAACCATAGGCAAGACTGCTCTGCAATTTGTAGCATGTTACAGGCCACCCTCTCAAACTCAGGAACCTCACATAGCTTTCCTGAAAACACTGGAGAGGATAAATGTATCTCCAAACACCATCATACTAGGTGACTTCAACTACCTGAATATAGACTGGGATCACTACTCAAGCCCCAACACTCTAGCCCAAAGGTTCCTAGAGTTCATAAACTCAAATACCATGGAACAACTAGTCACCATCCCCACAAGAGGAGAAAATATACTAGATCTCATCATCACGAACATGGGGTCACAATGTTCAACACCGGAAGTATACCCCTCACTGGTGAGATCAGATCATAAACTAATCTCACTGGAAGTCCACATCCCGCCCCCACCCGAGATAAAAAAGACCACAGTGAAGAACTTCTCAAAAGCTGACTTCACACTTCTAAAGACTAGTGTGGTCTCTTTCAAGGCCCCCGACCCTGCGGAAACCATTACTCAAGCCGCTGAATCACTTACAAATGCCTTCTACCAGCACCTACAGGACTGCATGGATCAGGCAATCCCAAACAAAACAAAGACTCTTTGTACCAAAGGCAAGCGTCCAGTCTGATGGACCCCAGCCATAAACATGCTCTACAACAAAAGGAGGAAGCTACTACAAGATAGAACAAATTCCTTAAAAGGGAAGACATGAGCTGAATGAAAGATGTCACCAAGACCTGTATCTTGTATAGTTTCCCCTCCCTGTAATGGATATTGCATTTAATGAAACATGATAATGTATACTTCAAAGCATTACCTGGACATCATATCATACTGCATAACATATTAAAAATGATAGCAGAATATTGTACTGTGTACTCCTAATAATGATTTTTTTTTTGTAATTTTCTAAATGTGCATTCTACTTCTTTCTAGAACTCCACAATTTATACAACTGTGTCTGCAATCAAGCTTCTGGCATAAGCATGGTGGCATACATTAGAAATATACTTTATTCCCACCATATGTTTTGCCATTGCAGTCTGTTAGAAGGCTTTTCTTAATTAGAAAGGTCATGTTAACATTCGTGGTTCAAGTCTTTTACTCATGTCTAAGTCAATCAGACATGTTTGTGTGACATGATATAGTGTTCTGCAAATGCCAGCTGGAGTACTATAATTTTCCATCATGAAGTACTGCGGCCTAACTTTAGCCATCACGTACTGCACAGTGTGGTGCCAACTATGCAACAGACATGTTCTGTGCATGGCTGTTGTGGCATGTAAACAATAGAGGCTTTGGTAGTTTCTAAGTGTATTATGTGGTACAAAATACAGCCTGTTTATATGATGCAGTCTGATGTGCTGAGGGCTACACAAATCTTTTTTTAATTTCAGTACATCTGTACTGTTGTTGTATAAGTCCTCGGAAATGTGTTGATTTTTGCCATACATCCTTGCATGTTTACAGTGCCAATTGTGTGGCAAACAACCCAGGCAGAAGGACATAAAGATGTCGACATAATGCATGCAGCCTTCTGGCACTCGAGTAATAGAAAGACCTAGCTATGGTCCTGGCGGATGGAAGAGAGCTTTACATGAAACACATGTAACATTATTTAAGTACCACAGACCTGCATTCTTGACTTCATTCAAACCGTTTTGGGCAAGCTACAATTAAGGCTGAACTATTTTTAAACAGCTACCGCACAAAATGATGAAAGACTCAGTCATCCCACTGGAAACCTTATCAAAATAGCTCTAGTACTGACTAACAAATTGCAAACTCTTTTAGAGTTCTTTTATAAGGAATGAAGTGTATTAACTATAGATCCATAGCTCACATGCTGAACATGCATTCATACTTGAGTTTCTCACAAATATGTGAAATTCTGTACTGAATTCTGTTTCTACTCACAATGATGATTATGACAGTGAGAACAGAAAGACAGCACATTGCAGGTTGAAACTGTGTTATGAAAGTGGTGATGCATACTAGTTGACTTGACAGGGTCAGTAAGAGTAATAATAGATAGCATTCACACAAGAGATGTCTAAAAAGAACTTAAACAACCAGTTCCCACAGAAATAAGACACTTATTTCCAGCCACACTCATTCCTGCACAATCTAACACACAGCTTGTGCACAGAATAGTCTCTTTACTTCAGAGTTAAATCAAGCACAACAAATGGCAGCCAAGTCATCACATAGCAAAAACCCACACAACAAAAATTTCAGACATAAGTATCTAAAACTAGCCTCCATGTTCCTGCAGTACCACCTGGTTATATTTTCACTGTCTCTCTTCACCTACAGCTAGATGCAAGTTATACTTAAAACTCTTTTAAATCTAAGCCATCATGTCATCCAGAACACTGTATGTAAAGTTCAGTCTTACATGTCCTAGCTTACTACTGGAGAAAACAATATCACAAAATGCGTAGGAATTATTAGCCAAATATAAAATACTAAAAAGTAACATTGTTTCACATCAAGCACATGATCTGTGATCACCATATGGCTACCAACAAATATTACATATTCATATACATATATCATTGGTCCTTTAAGTATTAACTGTGTAGAACTAGCAAAACATTTTTTTAAACAAAATTCATCTTTATTGAGTTATCACTTATGAAGTAGACAATCATACATTTATATAAATGAAAACAAATCATACTGGCATATTTTCAGTTGCAAACATTATACATTACATATAGGGCCGGATTTCACAAAGGCTTGCATGGCGTCTAAGAGTAGAGTAAGACTCCATGCAGCCAACATGTCTGCCGAGCAATCCAGGAACAGCCGGCAGGGGCATGCAAGAGAGCTCCTAAAACGACTCTTGCACGGACAGTGTTAGTTTATGCAAATTATCTCATTTGCTGCTGAAAGCTATGCAAATGAGGTAAATTTGCGATCCAGGAAACACTAACCTGTCCCAGTAAGTGTAGTGTTATTTGTAGAAATGTACTTGGTTGGCAATTGAGTACCATTCTGCAAATAGCAAAACGGAGCCATGACAGCTCCAAATAAAGGATGCATTCAGTTGATGAAGCATGCCAATGTCTAAATATATGGCCATTGGCATTTTTATGTGTTGCAAAATAATAAAAAATATTTTTTTTTCCTCGATCTCCAATGTTTAAGTGTAGAGCAGCGCCGAGCAAATGTGCGGCGCACTAAAAATCAGAAAATCAAAATTTAAAAGCCACAAATATGGCTATAATTCAAAATATTCATCTGCCATGCAAGTGAATGGCAGGCTGAAGACAACATGGCTACTGAGTAGTGGTTGCTAAGGGGGGAAGCTCAGTCTGAGAGATGTAACCAAGCATTAGTAGGCAATCCTATGCAAATGAGGATAAGGATAGTGAATCCCAATTTTTCCTGTTATGTGAGCCATGTCCATAGAGTGTAAGAGTAGGATAAGGGGAGTAACAGAGTAGACGATGGGTGACATCATGAGGGGGTATCAAAAAGACTATAAGCTTATTGGAGCAGAGTGGCATGTGTTTGCTGTGAGTTACTCAGGACTAAAAGAGGTGTGTCTACAGTTGTCTAAACTGAAACCCAGAAACCGAAGGTGCACGCTGTGGCTATCACTAAAGTTTCTTGCAAAGCTGCTTACACTGTGTGCATGCGTGTGCACCCGTGTGCACACGTGTAAACCCGTCTAAGCTTGTATGCTCGTGTGTGTGCCTGTGTAAGCCTGTGTAAGGTCGTCTAAGCTTGTATACATGAATGTGCACCTGCCTAAGCCTGTGTAAGGCTGTGTGCACACGTGTGCACTCCTGTGCAGGTGTTTGCACTTGTTTGTGCGGCGCTGCCCCCCGTGGAAACAGAAAGGGAAAAGGAAGGAAAAGAAGTAGTAGGAAGTTAACCAAGGAGAACTAGCAGAGGTGCCAGGTGAAATCAATCAGAATCAGCAAATTGCACAGGCAGTACATTAGCCCAGCCCAGCACTTAAAACTCTGCAAACAACGTTCCCCCATGTTTTTCTCAGAAGCACTGCAACACTGCAGTCAACAAAGAGAAGTGAAAACTTAAAAAGTTTAAACTGAGACATAAAAATGTTAGGGACTGCCATTACTGTTATAATGCAACATGTGCAAGATGTTGAGGGTGGTGCCATTGCGAATGCTGCTGAGCAACCCACAGTGAGGAGACGGAGAAGAGTGTACAGACCCAGGGTAACCTACCAGGGGCTACATGAGCTGGAGATAGTGGAGCACTATAGAGTGGACAGAGAGCTCCTGCAGCAAATTGTTGAGCTGTGCAGGCCACACCTCACACACAGAACCAAGAGAGGGGAACCCATCCCTGTGGAAACCAAGGTATGTGTTGGCCTATGAATACTAGCAACAGGTACCTTCCAGAGACCAACTGGTGATATGATGGGGATTTCACAGGCATCAGCATCAAGGGTACTGCACCAGTTACTGAATGCTATGTCAGCACATGTTGGTGATCATGTATATTTCCCCAATTTCCATGAGGTATTGGCCAACAATATGCGTCTCTTCCAGTAAATAGCAGAATACCCTGAGGTAGTGGGTGCAACTGAATGCACACACATACACATCAAAGCATCAGCTGGTGATCAGGGTGGGGCCTACATCAACCGCAAGGGCTTCCACTCCATCAACTGCCAGGTCGTGTGTGATGCCCAGGGCATAATAATGAATGTGTGTGCTGGCTGCCCTGGAAGCTACCATGATTCCCATATCTGGCATCTGTCGCAGCTGTACCAGACATTTGCCAATGGGAACATCCCTGACGGTCACCTAGTGGGGGATGCTGGATACGCACTGGAGCTGTGGCTGATGACACCCATCAGAAATGCACACACACCTGAACAAGAACTCCATAATGAGGCACACGCATGTAATCGAGCGTGTTTTTGGGATGCTCAAGTCATGGTTCCGGTGCCTGGACACATCTGGTGGAGCCTTGCAGTATTCACCAACTACATGTACCCAAATTGTCATGATATGTGCCATACTACACAATATGATCCTGCAAAAACAGTTGCAGCAGGAACAGCATGGGGCAGGGCCAAACAGCCCCCAACCATTGCCAAGGCCTGCACAGGCACAGCGTGACTCAGAGGAGGAGCAACCTGAGCCTGCCCCAGTAGGCAGAAGGAGGCATGCCCAGTATGCCTTGTCCTTGGCAAAGAGGCAATGCATAGCACATACACTAGCTCATTAGGAACCCTGGAAATGATACCGCTCTCTGACTCGCACATAAAATAAAAGGGATGCCTAACTTGACACTACCTGTTTCCAAACATGTATAGGCAGTGTAGTATGTGCATCCGACATAGGCAGCCCTGCTGCACTACCTGAGGCATGATTGCCATGTTTTAAGCAATATAAAGCAGTGCTAAGCAGCTTTCACCAACATCTAGTATATGTAAACAAAATTGCTTGTACAATGTTGGACAAGGTCAGGGCAAGTTAAGCAAAGTCAGTCAAACATGCTCATATCTGCTTTACTGTTTCTTAAGCAGTCTGGTTTGGCCAGCATGAAAATAAAAAGCAGTGACAGGCCTTGAACCCAGGATACTGTGCACTATAGTCACAGTACTGAATCACAAAGCCATGATAGCATTTCAGCAGCACAGACACAGCAGGACAATTGTACACTAATGCAAACACAAAGCAATGCTGTATCATGCCCCTAAAGAGGCAAATGGGTAACCTTCCCCACACGCCTATGCAGACAGAGAACATCAGGCCAGGCGTTGTAATGTGGGTTGTGCAGGCTATGAAGGCACAAGCTAATATACGTGACATTGGACGCTAAGATCTGTAGTACAGTAGTATGCTTCAAGCCAGTACGATAGGCAACAGTACAGACTGTAATGGTGTCCTGTACATAGCAGTGCAGGCACAGCAAATGTCTATAAGTGTCAGGTAAAACCCACATTCTATGTACACCCACAGTAACAATCCAGTGTGCCCACGGGTAGAAATGTACAAAGAATAGCTGCCCCCCCTGTATGTAGAAATGTTGATAAGTCTATGCAAAGTGTCTCATGGAAGCCCTGCAGGTACAGCATGATCCCTGTTGATCTATGACACAAAGGTGAGCCCTGCTGTAAAAATAAACTTGATTTACCATACACATATAGTATAAATGTGTATACTGTGCATGCTTACACACTCCAACAAATGTAGTGGATTTCATTCAGCATCACACTGAAAGGTCATACTGGGCATGCTCACACAGGCTAAATATGGATGTGATAATAAGGGATCTATGGACAAATGTGTATAGTCATCTCTACTTCAAGAAACACATTCACAAAGTGGTCTGAAAATCCTGCTATGTGTTCAAACAAACTGCCAAGGTCTGTGCATGTAGGTCAAAGGAGGTTGCCACTACTCAGCAGTCATCAGACCTGTCAGAGAGTACCACAACACACTTGCGATGAATCTGACTAGGCACGTTCAGCAGCTAGAAAGACCAATGAAGTACCTTAACAAGAGGATTACTGGCCTCAAATAGTTGCCCCATGCAACAAGACTGAATACTCAGGAGATCTCTGCCCAACAGACAGGTCCATGTCATGGTTACACTCAGATCTGTTCTGAGTTACAGGTCAATGGCACTAAATGTACAGAGCCAACTGATATTGCCAACATCCTGCCAGATAGGATCAGTGTTAACTTTACCCCCCTCTCATCCATGAAAGAGCACATGTCTATAATGGAAGACTGCAAAGTTGCTGTCATCATGGCTGCACAGGTAAATAACACTCTCCAAAGCCAGTATCACAGCAGCCATGGGACTAGATAACTTCCCAGGCTGTGTAGTATCGACTTCCCTGAAGTAAACATTAACATGGAAGGCCTGTGGCTACTGAAGTTTCCAGAGGACTGCAAATGAGGAGCCATCATTGTAAACACTAAAGATGTGGACATCCTACAAAAGGGCCTCACTGAGACAGATGGCTGTTGTCCAAGCCATGGGCTGTAGCTCAATGCCAAAAGGTGCATTATCATCACCTTTGTTAAAAACACTGTAGCCAAGAACTACAACATAGGTGGTGGTATACTTCACGCTGTAAGTGTGACAAGAGACCCTGGGTCACAGGAGAACAGTGGATATAACTGTGATAAGCACATTCCCACAGTAGTCAGGAAACCCTCTTATGTGGCACACCTCATCACAAAATGTGTCTCATGCAGAATAGAAGAGGACATTGTTCCGCTCTACTCACCACTCACTAGAACTATAAAAGAGTACAATGCCACTGTTGCTATGTACCTCACAAGACAACTACAATAACTGGAAAGCCAGCAGCAATACCTCACAAAGAGCATTAGTGGCCTGAAATACATGCCAAACACAGACCATCGCAAAATGCTACATCCGTACTCCCTTGTTTATCGCCTACTCAGAGGTGTTCAATGCCTAACATACAAAGCTATGTCAGACATAGAGCTGTTGGATATGATCCACGTAAAACACTCACAATCACTCTGACCTTTGGACCCAAGACCACGAGTGAAATACAAAAGGAAGGGGTGTAGCCATTTGCCTTATGGATATCCACACCTTCAGGTTACTGGCACAGCATGAGGCCTTGGAGACCATGCAAGTGCAACTAACACTGGGCAAAGCTGCCCATCAGATTGTAGCCTGCTACAGATCATGTACCTTGTCTCAGGAACCTCACTCAGTATTCTGGAGAACAATGGCAAATATAAAGGTCCTATCAAACACCATTATATGAGGAGATTACAACTACCCAAATAATTACTTATATACAACGTCCTTTGTCCAATGTGTCCTAGAGTTAAGAAACTCTAACACCCTGGAACAGCTGGTCAGCACACCCACTAGAGGTGACAACATACTGGACATGATCATCACCAACATGGGGTACCAGTATTCCACAACAGAGATAAACCCCTCACTGGTAATATCAGATCATTAAGTAATCACACTGGACATCCACATCCTGCCCCCACACCCAGTCAATAAAACCACTGTGAAGACATTTGCAAAAGCAAACTGCACACTTCCCAAGACCAAAGTGGAACATTCTGAAGACCTCTTGCTATAGGATAATGGTATGCAATCTGCAGAATCATTTACAAGTGCATCCTATGAGCATCTACAGGGATGCATGGAATGAGACATCATAAATAAAACTAAGATGCACTCCTCCAAAAATAGGACAACAAGCAGGTGTTTGTTGTCCATAAATAAGCTAGACAAGAGAAGGAGGAAACGAACACATGATAGATCCAACTTCACTAAAGAAAAGGCATCATTGATCATTATCAGGAAGAAACAATGATTGCTCATAAAATAATCCAAGGATGGTTTCTAAAGAGAAATAGCCAAGGAATGTAAGAATAACAACCACAAAGCCTTCGGTAGCTATACCAGACATGTAGGTGTCAACTTCCAAATATACTGTCAGCTACTGAAAAAAGGAATGACATACACCAAACCAACTTTCTTTGCCCACATCCAGGGGGACAAGTTCAGTGTAAACTCCCCCCATCACCCCCAAAAGGGCCTGTGTCCATCACAGAAGGATGCAGAGACCCAGACGTCATGGACATGCAGATAAAGACAGCCCTCACCAAAGCTAAGAACATAACATCAATGTGACTGTATGTTGTCCCAGGCTGCGTCTTACACTAAGCCCATAAGGAACTACATCCTCACCTACATTCACTGTCCAGATGCAAGCGTACCACAGGCTATGTACCCAAGGAATGGCATACACTAACAGTCATCCAGCTCCACAAAGGGTGTGCCACAACAGAACCTGGAAACCATTGCCCAATATGTCTACTCAGCCGGGTCTACAGAGCTATTGAGCAAATTGTCATGGAACCCATACACTGAGACACTGGAGATCTCCAGACACTGGACTCTACACAACTTTGCCTTATTAAAGGCAGAGCCTGGCTCCCAAACCTAGTTGACTTATTTAAAACAGTTACCATGAACATAGATGGAGGTGAAAGTAGTCCACACAGCCCACCTGGACCTCACTAAGGACTTACCACACCATTCCCCACTCTGTCATCATGGACAAGTGTACCAGCTTGAACATTAACAGCTATGTCACAGGATGGGTGGCCAAGTGGCTCACAGATCAAACACACATGTTCATTGTTGCAGGTGCCATGTCCATCTCTAAGCCAGTCACAAATGGCATTACACAGGTCTTGGTCCTGGGATCCCACCTGTTCAGTAGATACTGCTCAGAAGTACAGACAAGCACGGCAAGTGTATGACTGAACAGGTTTGCGATGAATGGTAACTGTGGTGCATAATTGACTGTACAGCTGACACAGACATCCTCTAGAAGTGTCTTACAGAGACAGATACCTGGTGTCAAAACAATGACCTCAAGCTGAATGGCAAAGAATGCATAGTCATCCCCTTTGGCTAAAACAAAATGCACACAAATTACCACATAGGTGGTAATCCAGCATGTACGGAGAAAGTCATTATGGCCCTGGGGACACAGGTAGATAGTAAACTCACCTTTGATGATCACATGGCCAAAGTGTTTAGACATTCCTTCAATGTAGGCCATCTAATGTCACCTAATGTAACCCACTTCGTATAGTCTGATGATGTCACCATCCTACAAATATACCTGTGGAAAGAATAGCTCTCAGTAATGTGTATAGTGCGTTGTGTAAATGCTTACTCCTGTAGTATCATAAAGTAATTAGGTAGGGGTTTAAATCCTGCATGGGACAACTGTGTGTGTGTGATCTCCTTGGAAAGGAGCGACCTTTTAGGAGAGTAGTAAAACACCTCAAAAGTGGTAAACTAACCTTTGTCAAGTATGATGATGTCACCATCCTACAAATATACCTGTGGAAAAAAGAACTCAAAATAATATATATAGCGCATCATGTTAATATGTACCTTCCAGTGTCATGAAGTAGTTAGATAGGCATTTGAATCCTGCACTGGACAACTGTGTGTGTTTGTGTGTGGTCCCTTTGGGAAGGAGCAACCTTTTAGGAGAGTAGTAAATCACCTCAAAAGTGGTAAACTAACCTTTGTCAAGTCTGATGATGTCACTATCCTACAAATATACCTGTGGAAAAAAGAACTCCCAGTAATATGTGTAGTGTGCTGTGTTAATGCATGCTCCTCTAGTATCATGAAGTAGTTAATTAGGGGTTTGAATCCTGCATTGGACAGCTGTGTGTGGAAAAAAGTAACCTTTTAGGAGAGTAGTAAAACACCTCAAAAGCGGTAAACTAACCTTTGTCAAGTCTGATGATGTCACCATCCTACAAATATACCTGTGGAAAAATGAGCTCCCAGTCATATGTATAGCACGTTGTGTTAATGCGTGCTCCTCTAGTATCATGAAGTAGTTAGGTAGGAGTTTGAATCGTGCACTTGGTGAGTATATGTGTGTGACACTGTTGGTCAATGTGCTGTGGGTTTTGCTTTTACTACTGTATGACATATCAGTATGCATTGCACATGTGAGCTAGCTGTGTGGCAAATACATATATGTACATGTTACCTCAATGATTGCATGTGTGGGAACCCTGCTTTCTCCAAGAACACAGCTGTCATCCTTGCCAGACTGTGCTGCTGCTTCCCCGACCTTTGGTCACATCTGTATGCTTGTGACAAGCCCAGCCACTGCAGTGATCCCTAGCCTAGGTCATCTGTATCACACAAAGTCATTACAGTTCCTATTGGAATGTGTGTTTGAGGGTCTATGGCCGAGGTATATGCCAGACCTGTTCAAACGCAGCAAAGTCTGTCAATGATGACTATTCATAACAGGTGTTGAACAACCTTTGTGGATATGCATGCAGACCCCTTATTGCTTATGTGATCCACTGAGGGATTTGAAAATACCTTTGGAAATGTGATTAGCAAAGGACAGATGATGTAGCACTTGGTTGCTTGTACACATCGGTACCTGTTCATCATGTTGGTGGCTACTAGCTATGTGGTACTGTGGGGATAATATGTTCCGTAAAGGTGGATGACTAAGCTTAGTTTGGCTTATAGCTTTACAGCATGGGTTTGACAACAGGCATCTGTCTGTATGATACCCTTGTGGAGGATGTGTGTGTCATCTGGAGAATGCATTATAGGCCACAGTATGCATTACCAGGCATGGACGGACATATCTCTACTGTTATTGCTTGTACCTAAGAGAGCTATATGCCAAACAGGAGTGGTGTCAGTAATGGGTGCAGGTGAATACCAGTGGTTACTGGCATAGTATAGTACCTGAAGGATCCAAATGTTGCTGTGTGTCCCACATCTGTGTGTCGGTTGTCAAGACATCATCTAATGATTGGTTATGGTCAGGCTGTGGAAGTGATGTGTACTACCAGAATGCAAAACAATGACAGATATTAACAGTATCACCCACAGCACAGTGTCAAACCATGTCATACACACATGTGTAGTTAGGTTTCGAAATGTGCGTAGTACAATGCATACTGGCCACCAATAGAAACTATGGAGTGTTACTGTGTAATACAGAGCATGTCACCCTAGCCATGTGTCCACTATGCATGTACATGCAGACAGTGCACCTCCAGCATGTTCACAACTGTACACCTGCAAATCTGTGCTACACACATCCACACATACTGTTCACTTTCTAACACATGCTGCCAATACTGCACACATCAGCCAAGTGGCATGTGGCCGGACAATACAAAATTGGAACCAACACTGGTGTAAACAACACTACAATGACAATCATAGCATTAATGCATCATGCCTGCTCAGCTACACCTTCAAACATATCATTACACTGTACTGCTGACAACATGCTAACATTGCTATACTGCTATAAAGGCACCCTGTGCATCAGCACCATGGTAGCCTGTTCCTGCATTGATGTCACAGATGACAGGAGGCAGCACAGGTTTCATCATATGCACAGGGTGTGTTGTTGGTTTGCCTCGGATACGGTGCCTGTGCCTGGCAGGGGTGCTACTGACACTATCTGGTACTAAGCCAGACTGGGTACTATCCCCAGAGGTGGATGGATGTACACTGGACACAGGTCTCTGCTGGCACTGTCCAGAGCCACGTGCACGTGGACTTCTAGGACTTTCTATGGACAGCCCACCCCCAACATTGTTGGGGCTGGTACTGGCACTATGGGAGCGGCTGTGGCTTGAGGGACATCTGCGGCAACTGCCATCTGCTGATGTTGCTGTCATACATCCAGGTCGATGACTCAACCATCCCGCACTGTCCTGACACATGAACATGACATTGCGGAGAATATCTAATGTCTCTCCCCAACGTCTATCAGTGGCCTTGGTGTAATGATGGATGGCACCTGCTAGGTCATGGATACTGTCAATGACGGTGGTGTCATGTGCCCTCTGTGCCCTTAGTCTCTGTCTGATGTACCGTTCCATATGTGCCTGTGCCTCCATGACAGCCTGGAACATGCGTGACATTGTCAGACCTGTGGAATGTCTGCCAGTGGCATGATGAGCAGCAGTGCTCCTATGAAAACCCCTGGACATCTGCCTATGTGGTACCCTTCCAGACATCTGGCTATGGCTGCTGTGTTGGCATGCATGTGCCATGGATACCGCACTGTCCTGGCCAATGCCAACTGTATGCTGTCCCTCAGCTATGGGCATTGGTGATGGATGTATTGGCAATATGACTGTATGCACGGATGGGGTGGACAGCTGTGTACTGTCGATTGGTGGCCCAATGACAGACCCTGGCAAACATACCTGTGCCTCAACACACCTATCATCAATATCACTGTTTTGCTCAGTGACATCAGTTTCCCTGATGCAGTGAACCAGCCCAAAGTCAGCACCTGTGAGAGGAAGACAGGAAACACACTTTACGACCTGTACATGATGTCAGCACACATGCACACATGCACACATGCACACATCCACACATGCACACATGAACACATGCACACATGCACACATGCACACAAATGCACTCATCGCTAAAACACACACACACACACACACACACACACACACACACACACACACACAGATACCACCAGCAATCCAGAACATACTCAATAGCAGGTGATGGTGGGGTACAGTGTCACAAGGCAAACAGTTATATCACACGTGTCAGCATGCAGGACGTGTGTTTCCCAACAGCATGCAGTGCGGGTGTTGACAGCCCTTGCCAATAACACTATACATGTCTTTGATGCATGTGTGTTGTTGTTCAGTGATTAGCCTCACCCTGGAATGCACTGTGTACATGGACACGACAGTGCTGTGCAAGTATTATAAGCTCTGCAATGTCCTGTGCACCATCTCTCACAGGTATACATACCATGGCTGGATGTGTATCTGTGTGTCACATAGATATCCATTTCTGATTAGAGCATCTGTGTCTTCAGCAGATAGTTGTAGGCACAGGATTAGCACATGCATGCTATGTATACACACAGGGTGAGTGGTGCATATTTACCTGATGGAATACCATTGCTCAACATGGCCATTGTACAGTGGTTATGGTGAGTGTAGGACATATTGTGGACATGCCAGTGCCAGACATGACATGGCATGCTACAACACAACTGCAACATTAAACATCACACAGACACAGTGTGTGTCATGTGACCTATACACTCAATAGCATTACAAGACATATATGTGTCAGTTTGTACAAATGGTGATTGCTATGCATATTGTGTATAGGTGCCTATGTTTGCACACACACAACACTGAGGTGCATAACAGGTAATGCTATGTGTAGTACTTTGGTCACTGTAACTGGATGTGGTGTACTACCATGAGCCATCATCATGCAGCATCATGTGGTCACTCAAGGCTACTAATGTGTGCCAGACCGGCACATACCATGCTGTACCAGAACTGCAGTACCATGGCTACATTCACCATTTCACAGCCAGTTGTTACATGGGTTTGTAAGGTGCACAATAGGGGGCATTGCCTTCCATGAATGTGTAATGTGTCGAAGAGTGCCTCACAGCCACATGTGAGGCATCTACCCCTCAGGTATATTATGTGTGCTGTGTGGATGAAGTGTGGGAAACTGTAGTGTGACCTTACAGCGGGCATCTGAATATGCCATGTGTAGCATGTTAACGTGTACTGCGTATGACAATGTTGTGTATGTTGTGTGCATGTGTATCGACTCTGCCTATCCAATGTCCACATCAGTGTTGCCACAATTGTGTGGAATGCTCTGTGTATTGTATGTGTTTTAGGCAGCTACCCACATTATTGGGATGTGCATAGTCTCACAGCAAGCATGCACAGCACGCATTATGTTTATGTGTGTTACGTGTACATGGCCTACACCTCACCTTTGCCATGCACATTTAATTAGCAGTATTAAAGGTTGAACACACTCACCAGCATGGGTCAGCTGCCTTGCTGTCACACCAGAGGGACCTACAAGGATATGAGACACTTTGTCAGTGGCAACGACTGTGGCATTGCTACTGTGTGTTTACAATCGTACAGTAGTACAACGGTTGACAGTCACAGGCCTACAGATTATATTCCCAAGTATTACTATTGCACAACACTAGGCACCACATCATCTAACTACACAGTACACATCTCACATAAGCATGTTCTAACAACAGAGGTAACAGTAGTCTACAGCTGTGGCATGTTACCTGCATGCTCCATGTCAGCTTGCTGGGTGACTCCGGCCTCCATGATGACACACGTTAGTTGTTGGGGTTGATGTTGGCCAGGAGCCACCTGGCTCAGGAGCAGCTCCTCCACTCTGGTGAGGGGGGGATGGATGGCTACCCTCCTACCTGCGGCAAGCTGCTGTCTGTGGATATCAGACGCACGCTGCCAGACATGTCTAATTAAATCACTGCAGTGATGGCATACCTGCTCATATGTCCAGTTATGCATGCCTATGTCATTTACCCGATGGACAAGCTCTTGCCACAGCGCAGTCCGCTCATGCTGGTCCTGGCTGGTTCTAGAGAACAGCAGGGCATACTGCTGCACCAGGCTGGATGTTATAACCTCTTCCTCCGCCATGCTATAGGTGGGATTACGATGGTGGGACATAAACCTGGAAGACAATGAAACAATATGTGTGAGCAAGTCAGGAGGCACACGTATATTTCTAATGTACAGATATCAATTAACTGCCATATATAGCAACCTATTGGCTGTCAGAAGATACACACTTTCAATGCCACATGTCAGTACTCAATCCACAAACTGCCTGACAGTGCCTGGCGCACTCTATATATCAAACAACGTTTTGCACAGCAACAAAATTACAACAGTATGTAATACTATACAACAGTACATGGCATACTGTATGCAACACAATGCACAACCTAGACACAGGAGGTATATATCATGCTAATGCATCATGAAAAGTGTAATCCATTACAATGATTGTGGCAGTATCACCAGTATACGACACTAGTCATTGATGGCAGACCCCTGCCTAACATATATGCACATTCATGAATATAGGTGGCATACTGCTGTACTGCACTATACATGTTGCTAGATATGCAGTTATAACCTGTAACACGCATATGACCGAGGCCATGATACAGGCATACACACACACACATCAGACATACATACCAGACACATAGGTATGGCAACACAGGTGACCTTTACCTGTGTACCTTACAGTACTGTGTGTCAGTAGTTACGAGACCGTATGCCTGAGGTATGTAATCTGTGAGGTCTACAGGAAACAGATGGAACAGTGGTTCCAATAAATGTGGACGTACACCATAGTGTGCTGTTTAGGCATACAGCTTCAGGTAGTACTACAGTTCATACAGGAGTTAGATTCGCCAGCAGTAACACTCAATAAGCATGCATGTACTGCTTTAGCCTACAATGGGCACCCCAGTCGACAACAAGGGACTATGTCAGAACGTATGGCATACTGCTTTTTCAGCCTAGCAATTGTATACACATCTTTTTCTGGGATCACAGCTAGGACACATGATACCATGACAGAAACAGTTTCCCACTAAGCTATCACACATAAACCAAACTCTGACACATTCACCAACAAATTCACCATCACACTTAGTCAAACTCACATAGCAATTATTGCAACAAGTACATGTGGGTGTGTATCACTTCATAGGTAGGTAAGAGGCTATTGGCCCTAGGGCATATAGAAGCATAGCCATACGCTACCCTGGCCTTTGACACACAGGTCATTGCATTTCACATGGCCCTGTCAAGCAGAGACACAGAGGTGATTGGCTGGGTGCATTCACTATCTCCCATACAATCTTCATGATTATTTATGATGACTGCTAATTAAGAGCTTTGTTTGCTATGGATAGTTGGTTTGTTCCAGAGTATGGGATGTCTCTGAGATGGGAATCTATCCCTCCAGCATGTGCTGTTTATTGTGGTCAAAAGGTTTGGGTCTCTAGAGCCTGGAGCTCGTAGAGATTGTGATCTGTTTATGTGCAGCATGTCCAACAGCTCTGGTTTTTACATAGCTTAGTATGTTAGGCAGAGGTCACCTCTGGGTAGGCGGTATGCGACACAGTTTAGTTGTGGGTTTGTGAGATGGTCTGCATAGGGCATCTGTTTGAGGCTGGTATTACTCTTTGTGAGTTATGTCTTTGTCATTTTCAGTTGCTGTGGATGTCTTGTGAGGTACATACCACATGGGGCATTATACTCTATAATGGGCTTTATGTGTGATGAGTAGAGGGGAACACTGACCTATATTTCCCTGGATGACACACCTTTTGTAATGAGGTGTGGCAGGTAGACAGATTACATATCTAGTGTGTCACTGTGATTATCGAAGGGCAGACTACTGTCCACCTGTATCCCATGGTCTCTTATCACACTTTCAGTGTTAAGTAGACTACCACCTATGTGGTAGCTCATGGGTACGGAGTTTTTGCCAGAAGGGATGCCATTGCAGTTTCAACATTGAGCTTGAGTCCATGGCTTTGTCACCGGGCATCTGTCGCAGTAAATATGACCCTGTCTCTCTCTCTCTCTCTATATATATATATATATATATATATATTATATACACACACATAAATCTAAACATACATTGGTGTACATATAGATATACATATAGGCACATATACGGTCCACCTTTCATGGTGGGAATATCAATTATGCGAAGGTTGCAAGGTATACTGTTATGTACTAATATTGCACAGTGTTGTGCAGAATGCATTGAATGTGTTCTTAGCACATGTAGCTTTAGCAGGCCTCACTGGCTGCAACACTGCAAACCTGACAATTCATACCCACAGCGTTTAACCACCACATGTCATATACCAGCACTGTATGCTGTCTTGTTTGCCACACACTACAACCTACATAGAAGTATGCACATAACAACCTTCAACAACAAATATATGTCCACCCTTCACAAACAGTTGCAGTATGTCCCTTGCTCTATGCACATGTACAGATCCTACTATATCTGACACAGACATATCTCTCCGTATGTGTGTGCCATACACACACAAGGTCCACACTGTTGTAAGTCCATGGACCTCATGGCTGACCTGTTGGGCCTTGCTGCAACATGAACAGGTGTCACATGTGAGCACACAGTAATATTAGAGGGTGTATATATAGCTGCAAATGCTAGATTAGCACACTAGCCTGGCACAGCTGTTGCCAGTGCTAAGCTACACGTTAATATGACTATCATGCATTTGTTACTCTGTCACACCCATGTTTATATAACTGTATGTGCTACTCCCCCAAACAAACATTGTACACACTACTGTACAAAACACAGATAACATGGATCAGATGTTTGACATTTAATGCTGAACTACATATATCACAGTCATACCCCACTGCACACAGCTACACACTGATTTCTCCATGGCAGTAGTTATGCAGGGCATCTGTGCATAGATACATACTGCTGCCACATATGGATAATTTAAAGTATGTAGAGTACTCTTCAAAAACATCTACTACATGCCAGTAAATACATATCAGTTACATACCTGTACTTTGTATGGGTTTGTATTATTACCTTCCGTGTGTGTAGTAATAATTTTTTTTTTAATTTATATATTTTTTTTCTTATTTTTTTTTATGTTGATTTTTTTTTTTTTTTGCTGTTGCTGTGGCTGTTGCTGTTGTTGTTGCCTGTGTCTGTCTGACTGTCCGTGTGTGTCTCTGTGCCTCTCTTTCGTGCTTGCTCACTCTCTCTCTCTCTCTCTCTCCATGGATGCAATGAAATGATTGCATGTGTGGACAGCAAGTACAGCCTGCTTTTAGAGGTATCTGCACATGTGCATGTGATGGCCTCTGCACCAATTGGTGGCCACCATTTGGTAACTGCATGCAGCCTGCTGTGTGGTAATTGCAGTACTCACTGTCATCGCAACCCAATGCTATAAATTGCTAGGTCAGGTAGGCGTAAGCCTTTCAGCTTTCCAAAGTGGGGCCCATGCTTGTTTGCTGTGGACACATTAGTGTAAGTCAGAAGGTTGGTATACTTCTTATATATGAAGCTAGGGGTGTAGCCAGTGATCTGAATGTTGTACTCAGACCTGAATGTTGCCACTTCCAGTACACAATTGACAGTGTAGAATTGTACTCACCCCTACAAATGCTAACACAAGCTACATGGGAGTATTTAGTTTCTTTTCTACTTACACAATTAGCTGCCATACATACGTAGTTATTGAGATATTTTCATTTGGCACATGAACTGTATGGGAACTGCTATACTGTGGAAATGAATGTACTCACTTCTGCACAGTTTGTGCTTTTTATTTTGTTGACATTATCACAGGATGCTCATGGAAACTGAACAATTCCAGTACTGAGTATGCCTACCTACACCCTTGCTGTACCTTAAACACAGTGGTAATTTGTACATGTGGGTGGGATACTGCGTGGGGGTTGTAGAGTGCTGCAGTAAATTTATTTCCTGCTAGAATGTGTGGTTCTGTTATCACAGTGATGTAATGCAATTCCACAACAGCTGCTGGTAAAGTTCCACAGAACAGGTTTTGTGTTATGGCATTCCTATCTTTTCTTGACATTCACACATTCTGATGCATGATATATATATTTCAGCAACAACTTGCTGTATATCTACTGTGGCCTAGTAGTACTTCATGCAGTCTAGTGTGTTTGGGGTTTGAGACTGACAGTGGTGTTTTATTTTGCTGCTGAGCAGAACAAGGGCTTCATATGCAAGGTGTCTAAGGCACTTTTAAGCAGTTGTAAGTGGGTTTGCGCGATGCTTAGCAATACTTAGCTAAGCGCACACATGCGCACACTCACGCAAGCCCACTAACTACTGCTTAAAAGTGCTTACTCCCGCTAACCCCCGCGCTAATTTCTTTGAAAGAAAAGAAAATGGGGTGATAGGAAAGTGGTGAAAAAGGGGTACAAAAAGGGTAAGACAGTAGGGAAAACAGCTTGGGATGTGCAGGATGGGTGTAGGGAAGGTCCATAGCTGCCCATTACTTTAACAGCAACAGCTGTGCATATACTAGTAATTTGGAGGGAAATTTGAAACCTTCCACCCTTGAGAGAGGGGTGAGGACAACGAAGTATGTTGTACTGCCAATTAAATTACAGTTTCTGTGTCCAGCGGACATTTGTGCAAAATGGGCAGCTATGTATGGGGCGTAATTTTTTTTTGGGAGCAGATTGCCCATTTTTTTTTTTTTTACAGGTGAAAGTGGAATGTGGGGTAGGGGAAGTAGGTATATTTGGGGAGGTAGGTTAGGGAGGTAAACAGACAAAGACAAACGAGATGCATACAGGGACAGAATATGACACATGGGGGGTGAACACATTGACGGGGAAGGATGTTTGGAAATCGCAAGCCCATGAGCCCACAGATGGCAACAGTGGAACTGATATCCCCAACCATGGGCAGTCACCATTGCACCTTCACAGCCCAGAGGTTGGCTGTGCTGGGGGCTACATAGGTGGAGCAGGCTCACCCGTGAGTCGTGCCACTCTCACCTCGAGCTGGCGTAGAGGCTCAGCGACTGAACACCAGATCTCCCTATGCACCACAGCCCGGACCGTTCGGAGGGTGATAGGTGGCCCTCCTCCGGCTACGCTTGCACGGGTGGAGATGAGCCCCATCCCCTGCAGCGCTTCCACCTGAAGGCGGCACAGAGCCAGTGGAGGAGGAGGTCCCTGGCTGGGCACCGGACCTGCTGGTGCCAGGTGCCATCGCTAGCTGAGGTGGGACAGGTGGGTCCACTGGGACCGGCCTTCCCATACGTTCTATATTTAGGAGGATTTAATGACATTATGGGTTGGTAACAGCCAACAGCATACCAAATTAGTTGTAACAGCATGCAGTAATATTCCCATTATCCCAACACACCAAAGTTCCAACAGTTGAACAGCAAGCATAACACATGCATATATAGAACAACAGTGGACATTCCAACAGCATGCAGGATTGATTGGTGGCAACAGGCTGCCAAGATTGTGGTGTTTGAACAGGGCATATGCATCAATGTAAATGCAGATATTTATAGAACAATAGGACATATGTCCAAACAAATGTTTTGAGATTAGACATACCCATTGAGGTGTGGAATTGCATTGTTTATGCACATACAGTAGGGTGTAAAAAGATACCTCTATTAACATCTTATATGTACTTATAGTTTACACTACATTCCTATTGACTGCAGGTGTATATCCCCTACATGTATTATTACACTAGGCAACGTGCATTAAGTTGTGTAATGGGTTTGGCTAGTTCCTTATATGCCTGACCTATATCTGACATACTAACAGTCCAGGATGCAGATGTTACTGCTATGTATTTATATATTTTATTTATATTTATATATCTACATATCTGGATGTGTTCACGTGACATTATCAGTTATATTTCTACAGCCCCCTACATTTCTAGCACCACACTCACATTTCTGGGGAACACATTAACAAGCTACTTGTGTGCCAGATTTACCTATTCATGCCAGACATTAACCGACTGTTGTGGACTGTATATATGCTTCACAGCTACTGGCACTCCCTTCATCCACTTTATATGGGCCTGCCCAAATGTGGGTTGACAGCACTTAATGCAACAGTACTATTTATATAATGCAAGAGTACAACAACATTTCAAAGTAAGTAGCACGGACACACTCCAGGTATTATACCTTTATTAATTACATTACACATTTTCCTAGAGGCTCTCTCATTTATTTGATATTACAGTGTATGCAGAAGACTTATTCAAGATGTATTATACCATTATTAATGGGTTACAACACTCTTTTTCAGGCTCTCTCACTTATTTTATATAACAGTACAAGCAGAGATATTATTCAGGACTTATTTTACCTTTATTAATGGGTTACAACACTCTTTTTCAGGCTCTCGCACTTACTTTATATAACAGTACATGCAGAGAAATTATTCAGGGCATTTTATGCCATTATTGGGCTACAACACTTTTTTCAGACTCTCTCACTTATTTTATATAACAATACATGCAGAATAATTACTAACCTGCCTGTTGGCGCAGCCTTAGCAGCCTATCTGCATAGGCTTGCTCATTCAGAGCATGGACACCTGCAGCTGTGAAGTAAATGAAGGGATATTGAGACATACTTGTCCATTATATAGACTACAATAGCTATTCTTACATACTCCATTCCATGGATACCTACTCAGTAGTGGGGCATTGTCATTTCCACAGGCCTCCTGTATCCACTGGTTCAGTAGGTCCAGCTTCTGTCTCTTCAGGTCTGCATGGTGGTGTCTGACCTGCTCACCTGTCCGATGGACGCTTGTGGCACTGGTGAGATCATGTGCTAGACAGTTCCAAGCCTCCGCTTTGTACTCCACACCTTGGAACTGGCCCTGCAGGAGTCTTGCATCATGATGATGGACAAGAAGCCAAACCATCAGTTTTGACTCCTCAATGCCCCACCGTTGCGCTCGAAAATGAGAGCCCTCTCCAGCACCGGCCATTCTGACTGCAGATGGGAGCTACAACCAGTTATGGTGTTGTTCCCACCTATGGGGCTTGAATATGGCTCATTTCCCACACTTATTTGTGATTGGCCAGTTTTGAAAATTCTCAGCTGAGTGCAAACCTGCTTAGCACTGAGTAAACTTTCATTAGTATGTATATGTATGTTGACAGTACATGAGCAGCAAAAGCTGTCATGGCTTAGTGGTTCTGTACTTTGATTATGATGCGCAGTATCCCGGATTCGAAGCCTGTCATTGCTTTTTATTTTACTACTGGCCTGACCAGCTAGGAGGTGTGGCTATGTTTAGCCAACTTTGCTCTACTTTGCCCAACGTTGCTCTATGTTGCTCTACGTTGCCCAATGTTGCGCTAGTTGGCGTGGTGCGCTGCTCCACATAACCATTTTTGTATGCGCTAGTTGGCGCGATGTGCAGCTACGTGCTAAGCCATTCCGCTAGTTAAAGCAGTGCTTAGCTATGGGCAATTATTCTTAAATGTGCTTAATACTGGTAAACGTTGCTTAGCAGTGCTTCACATTGCTTAAGATAGGTTACTTATGCATTCATTAGTATGCATGACCGTTTCACCTTCTTTTATATATTTAAAATATCGTTCACTACTACATAGACCATTTCAATGCATGTTAATAGAATTTAAAAGGTACATTTCAGGAATTATTTTTATGCACAGATTTCCTAATGAAAATGGAAAGGGGAGTGGTGGGACTCGAACCGGGAATGCCTCCTATTTGTGCGAAGGCTCGACCACTACACTATTGCAATTTGGCTTAATTTGCATATTAGTAGTTTATTATCCTCTTCGATGTCTAAAATGCTTACTGTAGCTAAGCAATGGGCACACCCGTGCACACACGCGCAAATACGGGCAGCTATTTCAGGAATAATACAAAAAATTGTTTTACCTTTTATTTCATTTGTACAGGGGTTTTGAATGTAGGGATGTGTAGTGTTGGGGGTATACACATTTGAGCGGACTCGCTCATATCTGCTGACATTTGCAGATTTAGGCACTTGCAGGGGCGTGGATATTTGGACTGCTCAGCAGTCTGACATGTCCCCTGCACTCCTACACGGTCAGTGTTAGCCTTAGAGTCAAGTCAGCACACCCTCATGAATATGCATGGTGCGCTGACGTCATACTCTTAGGCGGACGTTTCTGAGTAAGACTTAGTTAGTCTTACATGGAGGATTACTGAATCCCCCCCATAATCTTCTATACCGTCATTGTAAGTCAAATATTACATAGTTTGTTCAATTCCTGCCTTCCCTTAAACCTCATACCTCCTCCAAAACATTATTCTGCATATATTGCTCTCACAATTCCTATTTTTTCTATGTAATTTCCTTCTACTCTTTTCTAAAGATCCAACTTCCTCTTCTTTTATCTCTGTTTCAATATCCAGTGCATCAAATACAGTTTGTTTAGACTTTGATTTCTATTTTCTAGTAATTGCTTTACTGGTAGCCATCAGAATTAAGCTCATACAGGTCTTACTATGTTTAAACAATTCCAATTCTGTATCACAGTCCAGAAATAATTTCCTTAGTTACATCAATTTTTTCACCCTGTATTTTTGACAGAGTAGTCTGCAGAGAATTTTAAAGTCTGCCAACTCATTACACTACTCAGACTATGTTCCCAATTATCTCTTTCTAGAGATTATTAATGTCAATAAAAGAGGTGGTGACATCATGAATCACACGGAAGCAAAGGAGACTGACTGGATTATCACACTTAAGGCAGATAGGGGCCATGGTTTGAACGATAGGGCATCAATTAAACCTAAGTTGAGGCAGCGTAGGAATATTAAATAATTTTATCACATATATACCTATGCAGTTCATACCAACTCTGGTGTCTAGTTAAGTTTAGTCCATGAGGTTCAATTTTATGTGTTTTAACATTGATTTTAGTAAACACCTGATGGATTATTTGCACATACAGTTTTTAACTAGTTTTTTAACTAGATTTTATATACATGTTTTTATATGTATTTGGAAATGTCTTTATTTTGTTTTTACTTATTTTTCATTAGTTTGATTTGAGATATATATTTATTCTGCATATTTATATCTTGTTTATGTCTACACTTTATACAAATCGATGAGTACTAGTTGATTAATTGTTTAATTGTTTAATTGGAACTATTATATAAGGAGCAGATCTATGGGGTTGCTAGAAGTATCTGAAGAAACTACATTTGTGAAAGCGCTCATCCGTTTGTGCACACCCACTTGGAATTAAACTCTTATGTTTTATCTTACTTCTGCTGCACTCGTTATTTTGGTTTAGAACACTTATCCCTGTAGCTTGACCAGAAGTTACTGTGCAAATTACTCAGTGACTTACAAATTGTATAATATAATTAAGTAATGAGGCCCACAAAGAATCTGTGCTCCATTTAAGAAAAGCAGCAATGGCAAAATACACTTGCTTCCCCAGTTTAAATATGACCTTTTCATTTCTACAGCCACATCTTCATTGTACCAATCAGTGTTATAAATTACAGCAGACATAATCTGAATGACTCATGGCAGAGCTGTAGGTAGATCAGCTTGCATCTTGGAAATCCCACAAATGGTGTCTTCATCAGTCTGAGGTTAGGAACAAAAAAAAAGTGAGGGGCCTTCTAGGACAGAGGACAAAGAAAAGTAATTCAAGGCTGATATGGCTAATAGCTTACACAGCATTTTTCAGGCCACAAAAGAGGCAAGGGCATACATTCATTTGAGTAGCCACAATATAAACCATGGTTCCTTAAATGGGTGCCAGTGTTACACTTGTGCTTGATCCACAATTCTTCTGAAGTGCCGATCACACCACCTAACTGCATGCACTTTGGACCTTTGCCTCACCCTACCACTGATTCATGGTGCTGTTACCAACAGGGCAGAATCACTGTTTTGTAATCTGAAAGGTAAACTGCAGCCTTATAAAAGAACAAACTAACCAACTTCTTAGTGGTATAGTACGTAAGCACTAGTACATGTCAACCTCTGCAAGTGTAAAACATATTCATGGTAAACGATTTACACTGCTCTTATAAAAAGAAGAACTACCTGGGCAATACTCACAGTCAAAACCTCAATGGGAGACAAATCCTTTCTAAAAATATCTCTACAATTTAGTCACTGCTGGCAGCTTATATAAAACAGATAGTGGCCAGATCGCCTCTTAAATGAGTCTTAAATAAACAAACCTACCTGCAAGGATAGGTATCCATTTTATTAGCTGCTACTAAATATTAATTTAAGTTTCAAATAACAAAAAACAAGGAAGGAGAATACTTCAGAGCAGAATACCACAATAAACTACTTTTTATTATGAAATGTTAAGCACTGTCATCTGTTAGTTTAATGGACTTCATCAGATGATGTTTACTGTGGTATTCTGATCCGAAGTCCTCTCCTTCCTTGTTTTTTGTTATTTGGACTGTCTGTGTGGAGATTCTTTATCATTAATTTCAATTTCACTGTGGACCTGCTGTCGATTTGACCTTACACATGAGCTATAAATTATTGCGTATATAGCCAGATGATATGCTAGCCATTCTGATACAGAAGTTTTGCCATAGGTGTAATACTGAGGCAGTGTACTTCCTCTGTCAGACGCTGTGTTCTGAAGTCTCATGTATGCATAACACATAGTGGAGCAATAGTCAGTAATGCTTCAGCTAGAAATATACTATGATTTATAACTCTTTCAGATTCTAAATATTGTTTGTTCTACAATGTTTATTGTGATGTTTTTTTTTTTCAAACTATAAATATTGTATGTTCCACAATGGATATTTATTTTCTCTTCTCTGCCAGCACACTGGCTCTGATGGGTGTAAATATGAACACAGACACACTTAAACTTGCATGGATGTTAAACTGATGACTCTTAAGCAAATATTAATTACCTTTTTACAAACTATGCTTGTGATCTTATATTAAATGTGCAGATATTGAGTGATACAAATGTGTTTTCTATACTAACTGATATAAGAACTGTGCATGCATAGCATAATGTGAAAACATTTGTGTTGTGACTTTACTATTTATAATGTTATCAGTATTTTGTCTCATAAATATTTGTTCATTTTCAGAAATATAAATCACACACATACACACACACACACACACACACACACACACTGATGATCCCTCTCATCCTCTTAGAGCTTGAAATCTGGACAAAGCCATTAATAATGGGGTGCAAAGGCCCAAAAACAGGAATGAATTTTAAATACTGCTCTTACAAACTTAGCAAGGTGATAGAATAACAGGTTTTGCATTAGTATGGATTTTTATGAAGGATATGAAGTCTGAAACTCAAATGTCTGCTATTATTTTCTGACTTAAATCCTGAATGATTTGCAAATGATTTGCCAGGAAACCACATTTATGCAAAACAGACGAAAAATATAAGGCAAAAATCTGGACATGCTGTGAAAATCTGGACAGTTGAGAGGTATGAAATTTCTGATAGTACCAGGGTTAGTTTAATGTTAAGAAGTAGAAATGGCTTACATTTAATACAATAACTAAAATTTAGGAAATTTGACAGAAATGCTGACTTCCTGTGGTCCTCATCATTATTATAAAGTAAAAGTGTGTAACAACAAGAATTATACAGTCATTTCACATTAGTGATTGACTAATGTCAGGGTTCTCTAATTCTAGACATGTTGATTGGTAGGACTAACAGCCATATTGTAAAATCAGCCAGAGAGAGCTCTGCTGGTTTACATTTATTCTGTAGCTAAAATGCACCATTTGCTGACTACCAGTAGTTCAGTTAGTGTACAACTCACCTAGTGACTGTTGCCTGTACTTTGTAATATTTAAAAAGTGTTTTTCCATGTCAGCACTGTTAAACACAATGACCCTTCTGGATATGCAGGACAGCAAAGGCATGGAAGCTAAGCAAAACCAGCCAGTGGCACCGTTTATGCAGGTCTTAAGAGATGCAGCCAAAATAATGGAACATACTACAAGGAGGACTTGGAAAGTTCTGCATCCAAAATGCACCATGTGGATGCTGAGATAACAAGGTGTGCCAAGCAAATACAAGATTACCAGATGATCTTGAGGGAACATCATGTAAAAATCCTGGCAGGAAATGGCAAATTAGATCTGGAAAAACAAGCAACACTGACACTGCTTACATCTAGGTGATAAACTGTGAAGGTCCAAGCTTGATTATCTTCTTGCAAAACACACTCTATATATCTTTATAAATTCAGAAAGCACATAGGACATTAAAGCCATTGATCTCTGGAGACAATAAAACAAGATACATTATTTTAAGTTTTAAATCTACAGGCTTAGATTGAAGTTTTCAAGCCTAGCTACATGGTATTGCTTTAAAGGAACTTTTTCTTGAGTATCTAATCATACTGCGACACTTTGCAAAGGCATGGTAATGACTTTATAATGATAATGGGGATACACATTTAAGATATCTACGCACAATTACAGTTTAAGTGTGAAGATGGTGTCAAAACACGCTCTAACCCAGATGCTGCCATGACTTTCAAAGTAATTTATTACAATATAAAGTCAAAATTAAAGTGCATTGGGATAAAAAAAGAGATGAGTTTTGAAACATAAGAAAGAGAGTGCTAGAAGGTATATGCAACTGTGGAAGTACATAACAATGTCAGATGTCTCAGAAAGTATGAACTCCCAAGGAGTGACAGAAAGTGTGGTGGGAACCAATTGTTTCTGGAGCAGTCAGACAGACATAACAAATCTACTACATGGCAACTGTTTCCATCTGATTGTCTACAAGTTCCACCAGTAATAGATTTGAAGAGCTGCTGGTAAAAGAACAAAATGTTATGGATAAGTCATTTAAAGCCTCAGCAGTCATCCTGTAATAACATTCTGCAATGGAATAGTCAAAGAGTACACTAAAACCAGGAAATCTAAAATATTTAGATAATAAAGATAAAATAATTATTAAAAGTGCAAAAGACAGGACATTTCAAAGCTATTCATGTTCAACAAAAGTAAATGTTGATTGTTTCTCTCTTAAATTGAATATTGGTACAGACTTTACAAATACAGTCTGATTAGGTTGTGCACTCATATACAGGAGGGCAGCACACTTAGTGGGGGGATTCCTTATATTCCAACTATGTCTTAAAAGTTATGGAATTCTATCTCTTTCACACTCAGACTGACAGATGAGTTAATAGATTAATAAGGCAAGTTAATAAGCTTCAAAACTCTGCTTAAATAGTAATTAAACACCTGGCGTTGTGCGCATTCCACACCTAGAAAAGGTAATCTGGGTAAGTATCACTACTCCATGTTGAACTCTCTCAGAACATCCTTAAAAGACTGTTTATTCAAAGTGTATTTCTATCATTCTCCCTTCCTGTCCTCCTGTCTTACCATCTATTTTATATACCCTTCTGTCACCATACGCTTAAACGAAGTTTAAGAGTAGTGCATCACCGCGCAAACGTGCTGTGCTTTAAAAAACAGAAAACCAAAAATTAAAAGCCACAAATAGGGATTTTATTGAAAATCTTAATTTTCAATGCAAGTGAATGGCAGGCTGAAGACAACATGGCTATTGAGTAGAGGTTGCTAAGGGGGGAAGCTCAGTCTAAGAGATGTAACCAAGTATTAGTAGGCAATCCTATGCAAATGAGGGTAAGGATAGTGAATCCCAATTTTACATAGCAAATGAGCAAAGTCAGTGGAGTGTATGAGTAGGATAAAGGGAGTATCAGAGTAGGAGATAGGTGACATCACGAGGGGGGTATGTATGAAAGAATGTAAGCTCATTGGAGCAGAGTGGCATGTGTTTGCTGTCAGTTATTCATCAGTGGAAGAGGTGTGTCAACAGGTATCCTAGCTAAAGGCAAGAAATTGAAGGTGTATGCTCTGGATAACACTAATGTTTCTTGTTGAAGTGCCTGCAACGTGCTTGCGTGCGGGTGTGCGCCTGTATATCTGAGTAAGACTGTGTGCGCGTGTGTGCGCCTGTGTGCGCACATTTAAGCCGGAGTAAGTATGTGTAAAGTTGTTGAAATGTGTGTAAGTGCATTTGTGCCTGTGTGTGCGCATTTAAGCAGGAATTAGCAAGTGTTAGGCCGTGTAAGCATGTGTACGCATGTGCAAGCTGGTGTGCGCATGTTTGCGCTTGTGTGAGCGGCGCTGCCCCCTATCGAAACAGAAAGGGAAAAGGAAGCACAACAAATAGTAGGAAGTTAACCAGGGAGAACTAGCAGAGCTAGCAGGTGAAAACAATCAGAATCAGGCAATTACACAGGCAGTACAGTAGCCCAGCCCAGCACTTAAAACTTTGCAAACAACTTTCCACCATGTTTTACTCAGAGACACTGCAACACTGCAGTAAACTAAGAGAAGTGAAAACTTAAAAAGCTTTACTGAGACAAAGAAATGTTAGGGGCTGCCATTGCTGTTATAAGGCGACATATGCAGCATGCTGGGGGTGGTGACAATGCAAATGCTGCTCAGCAACCCACAGTGATGAGACGGAGAAGAGTGTACAGGCCCAGGGTAACCTACCAGGGGCTACATGAGCTGGAGATAATGGAGCACTATGGAGTAGACAGAGACCTCATGCAGCAAATTGATGAGCTGTTCAGGCCATGCCTCACACACAGAACCAACAGAGGGGAACCCATCCCAGTGGAAACCAAGGTATGTGTTGGCCTAAGAAAACTAGCAACAGGTGCCTTCCTGAGACCAACTGGTGATATGATGGGGATATCACAGGCATCAGCATCCAGGGTACTGCACCAGTTCCTGAATGCCATGTCAGCACATGTCGATGATCATGCATATTTCCCCAATTTCCATGAGGTATTGGCCAGCAATATGCGTTTTTTCCAGCAAATAGCAGAATACCCTGAGGTAGTGGGTGCAATAGACTGCACTCACATACGCATCAAAGCACCAGCCGGTGAGCAGGGTAGGGCCTACTTTAACCACAAAGGCTTCCCCTCCATCAAGTGCCAGGTCATGTGTGATGCCCAGGGCATAATACTGAATGTGTGTGCTGTCTGCCCTGGAAGCTACCATGATTCCCATATCTGGCATCTGACACAGCTATACCAGACATTTGCAAATAGGGACATCCCTCATGGTCACCTAGTGGGGGATGCTGGATATGCACTGGAGCCGTGGCTGATGACACCCATCAGAAATGCACACACACCTGAGCAGGAACGCCATAATGAGGCACACGCACAAACACAAAATGTAATCGAGTGTGTGTTTGGGTTGCTCAAGTCACGGTTCCGGTGCCTGGACACATCTGGTGGAGCCTTGCAGTACTCACCAACTACATGTACCCAAACTGTCATGGTATGTGCTATGCTACATAATATGATCCTGCAAAAACAGCTGCAGCAGGGGCAGCATAGGGTCAGGCCAAACAGCCCTCCACCATTGCCAAGGCCATCACAGGCAGAGTGTGACTTGGAGGAGGAACAACCTGAGCCTGCCCAAGTAGGCAGAAGGAGGTGTGCCCAGTATGCTTTGGCCTTGGGAAAGAGGCTACACATAGCACATACACTGGCTCAGTAGGAACCCTGGAAATGATACCTCTCACTAACTCACAGATATAGTAAAAGGGATGCCTAACTGCTTGACACTACCTGTTTTCAAACATGTATACGGAGTGTACTATGTGCATCCGACATAGGCAGCCCTGCAGCACCACCTGAGGCATGATTGCCATGTTTTAAGCAATATAAAGCAGTGCTAAACAGCTTTTACAACTATTTAGTATACGTAAACAAAATTGTACAAACTAACTAGCACAACTTTGGGCAAGGTTGAGCAATATTGGGCAACGTTCAGCAATGTTGGTTAACATTCAGCAATGTTAGCCAAGTTCGGTCAAAGTTGGGCATAGTGGAGCAAAAGCAGGTAAACATGCTCATATTTACTTTACTGGTCCTTAAGCAGTTTGGTCTGCCCAGTATGAAAATATAAAGCAGTGACAGGCCTCAAACTCAGGATATTGTGCACTATAGTCACAGTACTGAACCGCTAAACCATGACAGTATTTCACTGGTCAGCCTGTATGAAGAAATGTTGAGAAGTCTATGCAAAGTGTCTCATGGAAACCCTGCATACACAGCATAATCCCTGTCGAGTTATGACACAAAGGTGAGCCCTGCAGTAAAAATACAACTTGATTTTCAACACACATATAGTATAAATGTTAATATTGGGCGTGTTCACACACGTCAACAAATGTAGTGGACTTCAGACAGCAACATACTGAAAGGTCACACTGGGCATGCTCACACACTTAGGCCATGTCTGAGTACAGCAATGGGCCACACATATCTGGCAGTTGCATGTGTTAACCCAGGAACCTCTCACTATTCACCAATCCTGCCTTGTGCACACAGTTATATGACAACAGACACATATATAATATATTGGAACCCTGTCATAATCAAATATGTACTACAGATACTTAGGTTGCTCATAGAAAGTGGGAGAGCAAAGAAGATAAAAAACCTGCAATCAGTATTATCAATAAACAATGTCTACTCCAAACATTATCATAGGTTCATAGGTTCATAGGTTGGTACTAGGCTATCTGCTCTAGGGCATTTATAAGCCTAGCCAGAGTGTGTTTGACTTTCTCCACCCTTTTAGATTAGTAGACTGTGCCTTTGAATAGTAGGTCATAGAAGATAGCCATTTTATGGTTAGTTTATTGTACCTCTGTCTAGCAGGGACCCAGAAGAGATCCCAGGGGTAAACTTATGATCTCCCATCCACTCGTCAAGATTTCTCTTGAAGAGGGTCAGTGAGGGGCTCTGCCTAACTTGGACTGGGATTTTGTTCCAGAGAGAAGGGAGCCTCTGGCATATGAATCTGTCCCTACAGCATGTCCTACTTATTTCTGTGCTGAGGTTTAAGTCCATGGAGCTTGTAGCTCTAAGGGATTTGGATTACCTGAGGTGGAGCATGTCCATTAATTATGGGTTGGACATGGCTTTATACATCAGGCACAGATCGCCTCTGAGTAGGCGGTAAGCAACTGAGAAGAGTTGGAGTTTCTTTAGCCAAACTGCATAGGGCATCTGTTTGAGTCCCTTGATCCTCTTGGTGAGGTACTTTTGGGGTCTTTCCAGTTGCTGCAGGTGTCGGGTAAGGTACATCCCAAATGGGGCATTGTATTCAATTATGGGCCCGATGAGTGATGAGTAGAGGGGCACAATGACCTCTCTTGATCTAGATGTGAAACCTTTCGGGATAAGGTGGGCTATATAGAAGGTCTTTTTAACCACTTTGGCAATGTGATTGTCAAAGGAGAGATTACTATCTACTTGGGTCCCCAAATCCCTAATTACTTCTTCCATAGGTAATGGATTATCACCTATGTGGTAATTTGTGGGCACTTTGTTTTTCCCAAAGGGGATGACTATGTATTTTATGGCATTTAGCTTTAGGCCATGCCTCTGGCACCAGTTATCCATCTCTGTGAGACCCTTTTGGAGGATGCTTGTGTCAGCCGGAGTTTCGATTATGGCACCCAGTTTGCAGTCATCTGCAAACTTGTTCAGCCATAGTCCTCCCGTGTTAGCCTGTACCTCAGAGAAATATATACCAAACAAGAGAGGTCCCAGGACTGAGCCTTGTGGGACACCACTTGTAACTTGTGTAGAGTCTGACATGGCACCTGCAATTCCGACCATGTGGGTGGTATCCCTGAGCCAGTTTGCAACCCATATTGTGACATATGGGTTGAAATCTAGGCTGGTGAGCTTATTTATGATGCCCAAGAGGGGTATTGTGTCAAAGGCTTTTGCGAGGTCCAGGTAGGCTGTGTGGACTACCTTCCCTTCGTCTATGGCCCTGGTAACTGTTTCAAAGAAGTTGATCAGGTTCAAGAGGCAAGATCTGCCCTTAATAAAGCCGAATTGGGTAGGATCCAGTGTCTGGAGGTTTCCAATGTCTTTCTTTATGAGTTCCATGATGATACACTCCATAGCTTTGCAGACCAGGCTAGTCAGGCTTATAGGGCGATAGTTTCCGGGATCCATTGTGGCACCACCTTTGTGGAGTGGGACCACTGTTGCTGTACACCATTCCTTGGGTACATATCCTGTAGTAAAGCTGAGATTGAACAGTGACTTTATCTGAGGGTTAAGTTCTTCTTGAAGCTCTTGTAAGACGCAGCCTGGAACATCGTCATTGATGCTGTGTTTTTTGCTTTGGAAAGGGCAGCTCTCACCTGTTCATCTGTGATGTCAGGGAGGCTACACTCTGTTGGGATGTACATTTGCTCTTTTGGGGGGGATGGGGGGGAGAAATTTGCACTGAACCTGTCTGCCAGGATGTTGGCAATGTCTGTGGGTTCAGTGTATTTTTTGTCATTTCGCACTAACTCAGAGCATATCTGGGAGTTGCCACCCAGGTTCCTGACATAACTAAAGAAGGCCTTGTGATTGTCTTTAGTGTCTTGTGCAATTTTTCTTTTGAAGCTGGCCTTAGATGACTTTATGAGGGATTGTAGCTTCTTGCTAGTACTGATCAGAAATGCCTTCCCTTTTTGGGATTCTGCTCTATCATGTAATAGCTTCCTCCTTTTGTTTTATAGCTTATTTATGGCCGGGGTCCACCAGACAGGTCTCCTGCCTTTGGAGGAGTGAATCTTGGTTTTATTTGGGATAGCACGATCCATGCATTCCTGTAGGTGTCCATAGAATGCATTTGTAAAGGATTCTGTGATTTGAGCCATATTTTCCACTGGCCCGGTGGCTTTGAAGGATACCACCTCGGTTTTGAGAAGTGTGAAGTTTGCTTTTGAGAAGTTCTTCATCGAGGTTACCTTGGCTCGGGGTGGGGACGGGGTATGGATGTCCAGTGAGATAAATTTATGGTCTGACCTTACCAATGAGGGGTATACCTCTGGTGTGGAACATAGAGTCCCCATGTTGGTGATGACCAGGTCCAATATGTTTTCCCCTCTTGTGGGGGTGGTGACCAGTTGTTCCATAGCATTTGAGTTTATAAATTCTAGAAATCATTGGGCAAGGTTGTTGGGGCTTGAGTAGTATTCCCAGTCAATGTTTGGGTAGTTGAAGTCACCCAATATAATGGTGTTTGGAGAGACCTTCATATTTTCCAGTGTTCTCAGGAAAGCCGAGTGGGGTTTCTGAGTTTGGGAGGGTGGTCTGTAGCAGGCTACAAACTGAAAGGCAGTTTTGCCTACTGTTAGTTGCACATGGATGGTCTCCTATGCTTCGTGCAGTGCTACTAACCTGTAGGTATGGGTATCTTTGATGTATATGGATACTCCCCCCCTCCTTTTGTGGTTCGGTCCGAGTTTTGTGGCCAAAAAGCATGGTATGAAGTATAACCTAGTGGTGCTGTGGTGCTTTCGGGAGCCTTGAACCAGGTTTCTGTTACTGCACAGATATTGATATTCTCCATACTGAGGAGAGCCTCGAGTGCATGCATTTTGAGGTTTAGACTTCTGGCGTTGAGCAGCATTACCCTTAGTTTCTTTTTCCTTGTATTGTCTATGCAGGTGGGTTTGTCTTTTGAGCCTTGCCTAAAAAGGCACTATGGGGTTGGCAAGAGCCTTAGCCAGTATTCAAAAGCCCAGGGGTGACAGGTGCAAGCCATCCCTAGTGAAGCAACGTGGCTTGTCGAGCATGTCATCCCAGGCTGACAGACACTGGATCCCCTTTGAATGACACCAATACGTTAGCCAACTGTTAAATTGATCATTTTGTCTTTATACTGTGGCATCATTCTTGGTGAGGGTAAGATGCTACTCAAGATCAGGGTCATACCAGCCTGGGCTACATGATCAGAGAGCTCCTCTTTGTCTCTTTTCATGTAGTCCAGGGAGGTATGTCTCAGGTCATTCACACCAGCATGGACAATGACGGAGTCATATTTGTACTTGCTTTGGAGTGACCTGAGTGCATGTGTTATGTGGCGGATCCTGGCACCTGACAGACAGCTTACAGTGACCTTCTCCTTGTTCAGCCTGGTGAGTGGGATGTCAGTTTGTCTGACAATAGAGTCACCTATTACAAGTGTATTAGGTGTGTTGTTTAGCCTTAAGGACAGTGACTGTGTGGCACACTGACTTTGTGACCTATGTGATACGTGGGTATTGTTGTGGGGTAGCAGTTGTTTGGGTGTCTGCTTTGAATGTCTCTGCTGCTTAGGCAGATTTTTATTTAGAGCCTCTGAGTATGATTTTGTGTGTTTATGTGTTTGGTTTGCTGTTGCTATAGGTCTATGCCAGACTGGATTTGTGGTGTGTGTGGTTACCTTCTCCTCCTGATAGACTGTGCCAGTCATAGGTTGAGAGAGCTCAGCCACCAGTTTGGCTATATAGTTGCATCTCTCACATATATTTGAGTTAGTTGGGAGGAGGAGAGGGTTGTCTGTGTACATAACGCAGTTGTAACATTGCCTCAAAATTCCCATATTCACCAGCTGGACTGGAGAGTACACATGAAACTGACCTTTGGACATGTCAGGATATTATGATGAAATACTTTTTGACTGATAAAAAAGGATCAGTAGGGTGTTAAGTGTGTAAAAGAGTATAAGAGGGGTTTAGTGCTTAAGTTTGTTGGTGTTTTGGAAAGATTATCTGCGAAGGAGTCCAGACAGAACCATGACACTTCCTTCAGCTATGTCATAAATAGCAATGTACACTCATATATGTCCTGAGTCAGGGCCAACTGTAAATGACTGACAATGCCAACATCCTGTCAGACAGGCCCATACATAGATACCCACCTCCCACTGACAAAAGGCCCTATCATCATACCAGGAGATATCACATGTAGAATGGGTAAACAGCTCCTTCCAAAGCTGAAAACGTGGCATCAATTGGATTACACTGTTTCCCTATATGTGTCATAAGTGAACTGCAGAACAAACAGACCCTGCAGCTGAACAATTTGTTGAGCCTCACCCTCTCTACAGGTTATGAAACTGTTGAATGGGTTACAGCAACATATGGCACACTCCACAAGTGTTGGTGCACAACAGACCATGGGAACTATAGTCTTATAAGCCTATGAAGTCTGATCTGCAAGGCCATGGAGTCCATCATGATTGAAGTCATAAACAGAGCTATTGGAAGCCTACAAACACACAACCCTACCAACTTTGGTTTGGTCATGGGCAGATCATGGTTCCCAAACCTGCTAGACTGTTTGCAATGCAGCCACCCAGGACATACATCACTAAAATGAGCTACACACGTCCCACACATACTTTGATTAGCCCTTTTCCAACATCCCAGACACATGTCATATCCACAAAATCAACAATCTGTGCATAAATATGCATTGTCATATGATGGATTGGCAACTGGACAACAGATAGATCACACAAGCTAAGAATTGTGGAGTCCTATTCAAGCTGTTAACACCTGCTGTCCCCCATGGCTCATTCCTGGGATTGCATAAAACAAAGTGCACACACATTACCATGTCTAGTCTGATGATGTCAGCATCCTACAAATATAGCAGGAGAAATAAAAGCACCCAGTGAAGCATATAGTGCGTCGTGTTAATGTGTATCTCTCTAGTATCATAACATAGTTAGGTAGGTGTTTGAATCCTGCAACTTTTGAGTTTGTGTGTGTGACACTGTTGGTCAATGTGCTGTGGGTTTTGCTTTTACTACTGTATGACATATCAGTAAAACAACAGTATGTGCATTGCACACTTCAGGTATCTGTGTGGCAAGTACATATATGTACATGTGACCTCAGTTAGTTCATAGGTGTAAAACCTGCTTTCTACATGAATACATCTGTTACCTTTGACAAAGTGTGCTGCTGCTTCTCAGACCTTAGGTCACCTATGTATGTTTGTGACAAGGCCAGCCACTGTAGTGATCTGTGGCCTAGGTCATCTGTGTTACACACACCCATGACAGTTCCTATAGAAGAGTGTGAGTGAGAGTTCATGCCTGGGGTATATTTCAGATATGTTCAAACACAACAAAGTCTGTCAATAATGGACATACATCATAGGTGTACAACAACTTCATGGATATGCATACAGACCCCTTATTGCTTATGTGATACACCGAGGGACTTCATAATATCTTTGGAAATGTGAATACCAAAGGACAAATGACATAACACGTGGCTGTATGTACACATCGGTACCCCTTCTACATGTTGTGGGCTAGTACCTATGTGGTACTGTTGGGATACTATGTTTAGTAAATGTGGATGACTATGCTATAGTTGGCTTATAGCTTTACAGCGTGGGTTGGACAACAGGTATATGTCTGTATGATACCCTTGTGGAGGATAGGTGTCTCATCCGGACAATGCAGTGTAGGCCACTGTATGCATTACCAGATGTGGATGGACATATCCCTAGTGTGTTTGCTTGTACCTAAGAGGGCTACATGACAAACAGGAGTGGTCCCAGAATGGTTGGCGGTCAATACCACTGATTACTGGTATAGTATAATACCGGAAGGATCCACATGCTCCTGTATTTTCTACATCTGTGTGTCAGTTGTTAAGACATTATCTAACTATTGGTTATAGTCAGGCTGTTGAGGTTGTGTATACTACCAGAATGCAAACCAATGACAGATAGTAACAGTATCACCCACAGCATAGTGTCAAACCATGTCATACACACATGTTTACCCAAGTTAAAAGAGATGTGTAGTAAAATGCATACTGGACACCAATAGAAACTATGAAGTGTTAACACAGTGTAATACAGGGCATGCCACCCTTCCCATGTGTCCACTATGCACGTACATGCAGACAGTGCACCTCTACCATGTTCACAAATGTACACCTGCAAATCTGTACTGCACACATCCCACACATACTGTCCACTCACCAACACATGCTGCCAGAACTACACACATCAGCCAAGTGGCACATGGGTGGACAATACATTTTTGGAATTAACACTGGTGTAAACAATACTACATTGATAGTCATAGCTTTAATGCATCATGCCTGCTCAGATATACCTACAAGGATATCATTACACTTTACTGTTAACAACATGCTAATATTGCTACACTGCTATTAAGTCACCCTGTACATCAGCACCATGTTAGCCTGTTCCTGCATCAATGTTACAGATGACAGGAGGTGGCACAGTCTCATCAAATGCACAGGGTGTGTTGTTGGTTTCCCAGAGCCCGACATTGACCCATCCAATCAACATGTATGTGTGTGTGTGTGTGTGTGTGTGTGTGTGTGTGTGTGTGTGTGTGTGTGTGTGTGTGTGTGAGGGACAACAGTACAGCATGGGTCAATGTTGATGTAATGTGTGTGTGTATGTGTTAGCCCTAGGTGTTTGGTTTATGTGTGTGTGTCTACATGCACACAGTTCCACCATGTGGCTGCCAAATAGGGAGGTTGTGGGACAGCCACAGACTGTACCTGCCAGGCTGTACAGATCACCATCTCTGGACACGGACACAGTACCTATGCCTGGCAGGGGTGCCATGGACAGTATTGGGTACTAAGCCAGACTGAGTACTATCATCAGAGGCAGAGGGATGTGGACTGGATCCATGTCCCTGCTGGGACTGGCCAGAGCCACGTGCACGTGGTCTTCTAGGATGGTCTATTGACAGCCCAGCCCCAACATTGCTGGGGCTGGTATTGCCACTATGGGAGCAGCTGTGACTTGTGTGTCATCTGTGATGACTGCCAGCTGATGATGTTGCTGGCATACATCCACGTCGATGTCTCAGCCATCCTGCACTGTCCTGGCACATTGACATGACATTGTGGAGGACATCTAATGTCTCCCCCCAACGTCTATCAATGACCTCGGTGTAATTACGGATGGCACCGGCAAGGTCACGGATACTGTCATTGATAGCAGTGTTATGGGCCCTCTGCGCCCTTAGTCCCTGTCTGGTGTACCGTTCCATATGTGCCTGTGCCTGCATTACAGCCTGGAACATACCTGAGGTTGTAAGACCTGTGGGGGCACGTCTGCCAGGGGCATTATGACCAGCAGTGCTCCCACAAGAACCCCTGGACATCTGCCTATGTGGTACCATTCCAGGAATCTGGGTATGGCTGCTGTGAGGGGATGCATGTGCAATAGATACCACACTATCCTGGTCAATGCTTACTGTATGCTGTCCCTCAGCTAAGGCCATTGGTGATGAGGGATGTATTGGCAATATGAATGTGCGCATAGATGGGCTGGAAAGCTGTGTACTGTCAATCGGTGGACCAACAACAGACCCTGTCAAACCTGCCTGTGCCACAACAAATGTATCATCATTTTCACTATTTGTGGCAGTGACTTCAGGTTCTTTGCTGCACTCAACCAGCTCAACCTCAGCACCTGTGAGAGGAAGACAGGAAACACACTTTACAACCTGTACATGATGTTAGCACACATGCACACATGCACACATGCACACATGCACAAATGAACACATGAACACATGAACACATGCACACATGAACACATGAACACATGCACACATGAACTAATGCACACATGCACACATGAACACATGCACGCATGAACACATGAACACATGCACACATGCAACATGAACACAAATACACTACTCACTAAAGTTGACACACACACACACACACACACACACACACACACACACACACACACACACACACACACACACACACACCAACAGCAATCCAGAACATACTCATTAGTGGTTGATGGTGGAGTACAGTATCACAAGCCAAAGAGTCCTATCACACGTGTCAGTATGCAGGATGTGTGTTGCTCAACAGCATGCAGTGCAAGTATAGATAGTCCTTGTTAATAACAGTATACATGGCTTTGATGCATGTGTGTTGTTCAATGATTGGCCTCACCCTGGAACACAATGTGCACATGGACACAACATTGCTGTGCAAGTATTAAATGCTTTTCAATGTCCTGTGCACCATCACTCATAGGTATACATATCATGGCTGGATGCACACAACTGTCAGGTGTATAGCAATGAATGCTATGTGTAGTACTGTAGTTATGTAACTGGATGCAGTGTAGTACCATGAGCCATTATGAGTCTGCATCATGTGGTCACTCAAGGACACTAATGTGTGCCACACTGGCAACTATCTTGCTGTACCTGAACTGCAGCACTGTGGCTGCATTAACCATTTCACAGGCAGTTGTTACATGGGTATGTAAGGTGTTCAATAGAGAGCATTGCCTAACATGAATTTGTTGTGTGTTGAAGAGTGTTGCACCACCCCATGATAGGCCTCTACCCCTCAGGTATAGTATGTGTGCTGTGTGGATGACATTTGTGATACTGGGGTCTGACCTTATAGCAGGTGTCTAAATACGCCATGTGTATCATATTAACACTTACTGCGTATGACAAAGTGCTGTATATTGTGTGCATGTGTATTGACTCTGCCTATACAATGTCCACTGTAGTGTACCACAATTGTTTGGGATGCTCTGTGTATTGCATGTGTTTGAGGCAGTTACTCATGTTACTGGGAGGTGCATAGTCCCACAGAAAACATGCAGAGCATGCATTATGTGTAGGTGTTTTACATGTGTATATCGCCTACAAGTCACCTATGACATGCACATGTTATTTGCTATATTAAATGTAGAACACTCACCAGCATGGGTCTGCTGTCTTGCTGTCACATCAGAGGGACCTACAAGGATATGAGCCAGTTTGTCTGTGTCAACAACCATGGCATTGTTGCTGTGAGTTTGCAATTTTACAATAGTACAATGGGTGACAGTCACAGGCATACAGATTATGTTCCAAATTATCAGTATTGCACAACACCAGGCTCCACATCTTCTAAATTCACAGTACACATATGACATATGTATGTTCTAACAATCGAGCTAACAGTAGTCTACAAATATGCCATGTTACCTGCACGCTCTGAGTCAACTTGCTGGGTGACTCCGGCCTCCATGATGACACATGTCTGTTGTAGTGGTTGGCCAGGAGCCACCATGCTGAGGAGCAGCTATTCCACTCTGGTGAGGGGCGGATGTGATGCTGCACCACCACCTGTGGCAAGCTGTTGTCTGCAGACATCGGATGCATGCTGCCGGACATGTCTGATTAAATCACTGCAGTGATGGCGTACCTGCTCATATGTCCGGTTATGCATGCCTACGTTATTCACCCAATGGACAACATCTTGCCACAGTGCAGTGCGCCCATGCTGGTCCTGGCTGGTTCTGGAGAACAGCAGGGTATGATGTCATAGTAGGGTGGATATGATTATTTCCTCCTCTTCAGGGGAATACGCAGGGTTGCAATGGTGAGACATGTCCCTGGAAGACAATAAAACAATAATTGTGAGCAAGTCCTGTGGCACATTTATTCTAAAGTACAGATATCAATGAAATGCCATATATAGCAACCTGTTTGTTCCACAGTATGGCATGTCTCTGAGTTAGGATTCTATCCCTCCAGCAGGTGCTGTTTAGTGAGCTGGCCCTAGAGCATGTATCTGGGAGGGATTGTAATATGTTTACATGGAGGATGTCCAACAGCTATTGGTGTGACATAGCTCAGTATGTTAGGCAGAGGTCACCTCTGGGTAGGCACTATGCAACACAGTGTAGCTGTGGTTTTGTGAGTCGGTCTGCATAGGGCATCTGTTTGAGGCCGGTATTGCTCTTTGTGAGGTATGTCTGTGGCCTTTCCAGTTGCTGTAGTTGGCATTGTACTCGCTAATGGGTTTTAAGTGTGATAAGTAGAGGGGAACACTGACCTATATTTCCCTAGATGACACACCTTTTGCGATGATGTGTACCACCTAGACAGAGTACATGACCAGTGTGGCACTGTGATTATCAAAGGGGAGGCTACTGTCCACCTGTGTCCCATGTACCCTTATCACACCTTCGGTGTTAGGTAGACTACCACCTATGTGCTAGTTAATGGGTACAGTGTTCTGGCAAGAAGGGATGGCACTGCAGTGTCAACACTGAGCTTCAGTCCATACCTTGGTCGCCATGCACCTGCCGCAGTAAGTATGCCCCATGTCTCTCTCCTCTCCCTATATATATATATATATATATATATATATATATATATATATATATATATACATATCTATATATATATATCTATATATACATATATATATATATATATATATATATATATATATATATATATATATATATATATATATATATATATATACATATATATCTATATCTATATATATCTACATATATCTACATATATCTATATATATATATATATATATCTACATATAGCTATATATATCTACATATATCTGTATATTTCTACATATATCTGTATATATCTATATATACCTATATATATATATATATATATATATATATATATATATATATATATATATATATCTACACACACACACACACACACACACACACACACACACACACATACATACATACACACATACATATAAACATCCATTGCTGTACATATAGATGTACATATAGGCACACAGACAGTCCACTATTTATGGTGGGAATATCATTTATGTGACAGTTGTGAGATATACAGTTATGTAATAATACTGCACAGTGTTGTGCAGACTGCATTGAAGGTGTCCTCAGCCCATGTAGCTTTAGCAGGCCTAACTGGCTGCAACACTGCAAAACTGACAAAGCATAACCACAGAGTTTAACCACCACATGTCATATACCAGCACTGCATGCTGTTTTCTTTGCCACACACTACAACCTACATAGAAATATGCACATAACAACCTTCAGCGTAAGTATACCCATCACAAACAGTTGCAGTATGTCCCTTGCCCTATGCATATGTACAGATACATAGAGATACGTACTGCTGCCACATATGGATGATTCACAGTATGTAGAGTACTCTTCATAAACATCTACTACATGCCAGCAAATACATATGTGTTACATACCTTTCGCTTGTATTGCTGTGTTTTGTTTGTTTTTAAAGGAAATATTTTTTAATTTCTTTTTTTTTCTCTCTGTCTGTTGCTCTTTCTTTTTCTGTGTCTCTCTGCTTCTGTCTCTTTGTCTGTCTTTGTTTGTGTCTGTGTCTCTGCCTCTGTCTCTGTCTCTCTCTCTCTTGCTGCAATGAGATTATTGCATGTGTAGACAGCAAGTACAACCTGCTTTTCTAGGTATCTGCACATGTGCATGTGATGGCCTCTGCACCAATTGGTGCCCACCATTTACTAATTGCATGCAGCCTGCTGTGTTTTAATTGCACTACTCACTGTCATAGCAGCTCACTGCTATAAAATGCTAGGTTAGGTAGGCGTAGCCCTTTCAGCTTTCCAAAGTGGGGCCCATGCTTGTTTGCTGTGGACACCGTTGTATCAGTCAGAAGGTTGGTATACTTCTTATGTCTGAAGCTAGGGTTGTAGCCAGTGATTTGCATGTTGTACTCAAACCTGAATGTTGCTGCTTCTAGTACACACTTGACAGTGTAGAATTTTAATCACCCCTCCAAATTCTTACACAAGATACATGGAGATATGTACATTCTTTTCTAATTAGACAATTAACTGCCATACAAAAGTAGTTATTGCAATGTATTCCTCTGGCACATGAACTGTTTGTGAACTACTATACTTTAAATATTAATTACCTCACTTCTGAACAGTTTGTTGTTTATTTGTGTTGGCAATAGCACGGGCTGCTCAAGACAACATTTCAGGACTGAGTATGCCTACCTTCATACTTGGTAGAGCCTGCATACACAGGTATATTGTTCTTTTGGGTAGGGGTGCAGAAGTACAGAGAGCATTATATATTATTGTGTGATGTTTATCTTGCTGAACATACAGGGTTGCTGTGTACCTGTTAGTCTAACACGGCAAGTAGTCTGTCTGCGTAGCTCCCACTTGTGGACATATCCAGATGGTAGCCAGAGGTTAGCCCATTATTCTTTGTATGAGCACCACACTGGTCTTTTCTGCACTGGAACAATGGCAATGTCGCAGTTGGTTGCTAACAGTACATGGCTACATCCTTTGATATTTCTGTGTTGTACTCCTACATAAGGGTATGCTTGTGGGACTCATTCCAAAGCTATTTGCAGAGTGTGTAACAGCAGAAAAGCTGAAATGCCTGTGTGTTTCTGCCTCTGCAGGCCTCTGATACACTCAGGTATATATCTGAACAGCCTCAGGGAAAGGTACATATAAGTGGGGTACACCTGTAATATATTACAGACATTTAGTTGAGACTGTGAGAGAATCAGAGCATATGTATTAATACACCTTTTCTGACGTGCATGCAGTGTGTACTTTTACTTATTGACATTATTCATTAAGTTTAATTCCCCACTTTTCGGACTACCGTCAGTACTTTTCAGAGGGATTCTGAGGGATAAAGCTAATATTTGTTTAGGAATCAGGGACATCCCTGAAAAGCAGTCACAGTTGGGAAGTATGGCCTCTGCCCTATTCAAATATGCCAGTGTTTATCCTGCTCTGATACTGTGTGGGGATAGTAAAGTGCTACTGTAACATTATTTCCTGCTAGAATGGCTGGTTCTCTTTTCACAGTCATGTCATGCAATTCCACAACAACTGCTGGTAAAGATCCACAGCACAAGATTTGTGTTATGACATTCCTGTTTCCCTTTACATTCACTCATTGTAATGCATGATATATTTATTACAGCACCAACTTGTATATCTACTGTGGCCTATTGGTACTTCATGCAGTGTAGTGTGTCCAAGGTCTGGGGTTCGAGACGACAGAGGTGTTTTATTTTGCTGCTCAGCAGAACAAGGGCCCTGCCATGCAGAGTGACTAAGGCACTTTTAAGCAATTGTAAGTGGGTTTGCGCAGGTTTGCGTGGGTTTGCGTGACATTTAGTGATGCTTAGCTAAGCACACACATGCGCACACTCGCTCAAACCCACTAACTACTGCTTAAACGTGCTTACTCCCGCTAACCCCCGCACTAATTTCTTTGAAAGAAAAGAAAATGGGGAGATAGGAAAGAGGTGAAAAAGGGGGCACAAAGAAGGAAAGACAGTAGGGAAACAAGCTTGGGATGTGCAGGACAGGTGTAGGGAAGGTCCATAGCTGCCCATTTCTTTACCAGCAACAGCTGTACATATGCAATAAATTTGGAGTGAAATTTGAAACCTTCCACCCCTGAGAGACGGGTGAGGACAACAAAGTATGTTGTACTGCCAATTATAATTATCAGTTTACATGTCCAGCGGACATGCGTTCAAAATGGGCAGCTATGTATGGGGCGTAATTTTTTTTGTGGGAACAGATTGCCCTTTTTTTTTTTTTCAGGTGAGAGTGGAAAGTAAGGAAGAGGAAGTAGGTATATTTGGGGAGGTAGGTTGGGTAAACAGACAAGACAAACAAGACACATACAGGGGCGGAGAACACCCCTACCTCACCCAACCTATGGCTAAGGCCAGAGTCAACCAGCACTGAAGCTGCAGTAATCACACTACCCTGATCAAGTGTGCCACCCTTAACCTGTCCACTGTCTGAAGGCTCAGTGGAATGGATATGCTTACGCATACTGACTGCGAAATCCAGGGTATGTGTGTGTCACAACCTCAGTGTCAGGATCAACCTCTGCACCGGCCTGACTGTGCCTCTGTTTGGTCACATCATCAGAAGCTAACGATACTCTGACATCAGGTGGTGGGAATCCTACACTTCCACTGTCAGGATCACCTGTGATAAAAACAACAAACAAAGGAATGAAATTATTACCACACTAAATCTTAAACCAATATAGATTATAAAAAATTTGCACCAGTCATACAATTGCAGATGGTACAGCAATATAGACATTCATTGCACCCTCTTCACACATGCAGATAATGATATATTTAAATAATGCTTAGTAATAAGCAAATAAATATTTTCTTACTCTGTGCAAATGTCTTCAAACTTTACAAAGTGGATGGTCCTGGAAAAAATGAAGCAAGGTAAGGACAGTAATTAAGTATCTCAATGGGAATAATACTGGGAGACAGTGATACACAGAGTACACAATTGCATATATGTCTTCTAAGAAATAGCTGAAACTGAAACTTGGCTAAGACGTCCATCCACACCCATATGTACTGAATAACTTTCTTGTATAACTCTATTACTTATCAGTTGGCACAAATACAAAAAATAAATATCACAGGAAGTAGTTGTCATATCATATATTTTATTCTAAAAGCAAATGTAATGTTGCCATATGTAAGCTTACCTGGAAGCTGTTCCTGGGACACACTTGTTCTCCCCACCACATCGGCACCAACATCAAGCACACAGTGCACAGTCTTCACTGAGCTGTCTAGATCTCTGACAGTGGACAGGAACTCCACTTTTGGTATCAGTGATGGCTTGGTAGCAGAAGCACCACCATGCTCCCCCCCATAGCCAGCTGCACAGGGGAAACTGCAGCTGCCCTCCTGCAGGCTGATGAAATCATATTAGTGTCCCGATGCCACACCTGAACATAATTTTGGCTGTGACCACTGACTGTGTTGACATCGTTGACTAACTGGTTCCAAATCTCCTTACTGGCCATATCCCCAAGGGCTTTCTCAAGCAGAAAGGCTCTATTACACCTTGGTGTTAGTATTATAATGTCATTTTCTGCATCACTGAAAGGGTTTTTTTGTGGAACTGTAAGCTTGGGTGTCATAATCCTGTGTGACATAAAACAGAGAAGGATAAAACAGATAACACAAAACTAATGTATTTCTTACAAAAATAATCAGTCTGTGCACCCCTTTGTCAACATTAAGCACTTGAAACACACTTTTCATTTAGTGTAACTGACTGTTAGGTGGTTGTCCCACTTCCTCCTCACATACAATTAAAGGTTTGTACAAAGCAAGGAATTCTACATAAATAATGTGTATATAAGCACTTGAAACACACCTCTTTTTTTGGACCACAGAATTGTAGGTGCCTCCCCCACTCTCAAAACACAAAACAACCAAAGGTATGTGCAAACCAAGGAGTACCACTGAAGTAATGTATATATGCTTTCCACACAATTAGGATGTGTACACATTTCCAACAGAAAGTCATTTTATGAATGCCAGTCACCTTTCATTGTGCCACCACTCCTGTGGAGGTTACTCTGGGCCATCTCAGAAACATAACAATAGTGTCAGCGATATGTACATTATAATTCACTCCAATAACTTAGACCATTTAAAAATCAAATTAAAAAATATAGTTGTGCTGAAAGTATAACTTGTCTGTCTCCGAACTGTAAATGCGTGCCAAAATACCCATGCCAACAGTGAAGTATAAGGACTGCATACAGATAAAAGTTCTGTTTTCTCCTGGATATAAAAATACATTTGTAAAATTTTACAAAATCTAGAATGTACTTGAATAATACAAGCATACCTTAGCAACATTAGAAGCCTTCCCTACTAAGAAATCATCTTCAAAGAATACTAGTCTTCTGTTTTGTCCAAATACACGTCTCCTCACCTTCAAGCTCCATAAAACCACAAGGGCCTTTTTAAGCCTAGTTATGCATCCCAACTCTCTGAAAAGTTCTGGTATCTTTGATAAGTGTAGTCAGGGGCTTGGGAGGTGAATCATTTACAAGCAGGGACCTGGGAGATTAACCATTTTCAGGTTGCCTGTCTCCATTAGACATAGGTGTCAAACCAGTGATGAATTTCCTGTTCCCCATCCAATTGTCCAAGTTACAATTGAATTAGGTTAGGGAGGAACTCTGCTTCACATGGATAAGATGCCTGTTCCAGAGAAGGGGTAGTCGTTGGGATACATACCCATCTCTCTAGCAGGTACTATTTATATCACGCATTTTTGGAATGGGTAATTCTGGTGCTGTTTGTTTTTTAAATATGTAGGAGGCCAATCAGAGTGGGGTCTGACAATGCCTTGTATGCAAGGCGTAGATCCCCCCTCAATAGCCTGTATGAGACAGAATACAGGGATAGGGCCTTGAGGAATCTACATAGGACATGTTACTTACACCCTATATTCTTTTAGTGCATAACCTCTGCGGATGTTCAAGTTGTTGGACATGCCTGGTTCGGTACACACCAAAGGGGGCATTGTACTCAATGATAAGTCTGATGAGTGCTGAATACAGTGAAACAATGACTTCCTCAGACCTATATGCTATGCCTTTGTTTATAAGTTGCACAAGATAGAATGATTTCCACACTACTGTAGAGACATAATGGTTAAAAGCTAGATTACTCTCTATGTGTGTCCCCAAGTCCCTGACTACTGGGTCTTAGGTGTGTGTTGTCAGTATGATAGTTACCATGGATGGCTTACTTCCCAAATGATACCATTATGCATTTACTGACATTTAGTTTTAGTCCATGGCACTGGAACTAGTTTTCCACTGGTGTCAGCCCTTCCTGGAGAACATTTATGTCAGTGGGCTATTCAATGACAGGTGATAATTTGCAATCATCTGGAAATTTAGTCAGCCAGAGTCCATTGAGGTTGGCCTTGACTTCAGAGAAGTAAATGCGAAAAAGGAGCTGTCCCAGGACCAATCCCTGAGGGACACCACTTGCCACTGACCTCTGTGTAAAGGTGGACTCAACAGTTCTAATTTCCTGTGTCCTGTCTGTGAGCCAGCTGGTTATCCACTAGGTTACATATGGGTTTGTGCCTGACATTTTAAGTTTCTCAACAATGTCCAAGTGGGGGATTGTGTCAAATGCCTGGCTTGGTCAAGGCAGGTAATGCAAACCCTTTTTCTCTCATCTGTCTTTGGTGACCTTCTCAAACAAGTCCACTGGGCTGAGTAGGCATGACCTGCCCTTGATGAAATCAAATTGAGTTGGGTCCAGTGTCTGGAGGTTGCCTATGTCATTATTGATCATTTCCATAATAATTCCTTTCATGGCTTTGCAAATGAGTCTACTGAGACTTATGGGTCTGTAATTTTCAGAATCTGTAGATGGCCCACCTTTGTGTAGAGGGATGACTGTCAGTGTTGCCCATTCATGAGGCATGAAGCCTGTTTGGAGGCTACAGTTAAATAACAATTCCAAAAGGCCTGATAGATCATGTTTCATGCTATTTAGAAGGCATCCTGGGATATTGTCTGGGCCCACTGTTGCAGGGTTCTGGCCTTAGAGAGAGCCCTAAGGACCTGTTCCTGAGTGATAGCATAGGGAGTTATATTTGGTGGTATTTCTTGAGGGAAGGTTGATAGGGGGGGGGTAAAATTAGAGCTGAAGTATTAGCCAGTAAGCTTGCTATATCTTCTGTCTCTGTATAAGTGGCTCCATTTTCAATGTGCTCTGCACACAATTGTGTATTGCCTTTGAGGTTGTAGACATAGCTAAAGAAGGCCTGGTAGTTGTCCTTGGCCTGGAAGGCCAGATTTACCTCATACTTGGCTTTGGTAGACTTTATTTGTCCTCTGAGTTGTTTGTTTTGTTTGATGAGAGTGCTTTTATCCTGATGGGTGCTGCACCTCCTCATGTTTGCTATGAATTTCTTCCATCTATTATACAACCTATTGATGTTGTGGTTCCACCAGGGTGGTTTGTTTTTGGAGTTAGTTCTGTACTTCTTCCTGGTGGGTACAAATGCCACTATGCAGCAGTTAACAGTTATGCATAGGTAACAGTGTTCACAGTGGTTAAGGGGCCTTGAAATGTTGCCAGGTTATCACTTAATAGTAGGAAGTTAGCCTTAGAGTACTTCCTGAATATTCAAAGTCAAAAGTCAAAGTAAACTTTATTGCCATTTAGAACCACACATGTGTAGCCAAAACAAAATTTCGTGTATCAGCTAAATTCTTGAGATTACAAAGGAAAAGTGAAACAACACATACAAGTAGTGAGATAAACATAATTAACAAATACAATACTACTCCCAATACATGAAGAAAGATCAGGGACATTTATCAACACTCATATACAAAAAGAATACCCTCCCCTGAGTTAAATTAACTACCCTAGTTAAAGTAATACAAAACACACTACAGATTGAAATGCCTAACTTATTTGTCTAATATTGCACTTGAGTGAGTTAATTAATATTGACTATGGATATAATAAATAAATATTGCACTTACCTGGAATATACGTAAGTATATATTTCACAAATAAATACAAATTTACTTATTATGTGTCCAGACCCCTGGCACTAGTGCCTGAGTTCAGAAGTCTAATCACTGTAGGGTACAATCTGTTACTAAATCTTGTAGTCCTGCAGTGGATGCTGCAATATATCCTGCCCAATGCCAGATGCTTAAACAGTTCATGTGCAGGATGCGTATTGTCCTGTATTATTTGGGTAGCCATTCAGATGCTTCTTGCAGAATAAAGATGGTGCATTGCTAGAAGACTGGAACCTGTTACCTTCTCTGCAACCTTCAACACTGTTTGTAGCACCTTCCTTTCTGTAACTGTGCAGCTTCCAAACTACACTGTGAAGCTGCAGGTGAGGATACTCTTTATTGGAGCTCTATAGAAGGTGGAGAGAATATGAGAGGGAAGCTTAGCTTTTTTCAGCCTTCTTAAAAAATGGAGGTATTGGTGTGCTTCCTTGAACAGTTGGCAGGTGTTTCCAAATCAAGAGAGATCCTCTGATATGTGTACACCTAGGAATTTCATACTCTTAACCCTCTCTACACTCTCACCATTGATCCTGAGCACTGGGTGGTTTTGTCTCCTTTTCCTAAAATCAATGATAATCTCTTTGGTCTTTCTTACATTCAGGTCAAGGTTGTTCCCCTCGCACCAACCGATCAGAGATTCCACCTCGTCTCTGTATGCCCTTTCATCCTCCTTTGTAATGAGCCCCACGGCTGTGGTTTCATCAGCAAACATGATGATATAGGTTCATAGGTAGGTTCATAGGTAGGTACTAGGGTATTGGCCGTAGGGCCTATATAAGCCTAGCCGAAAAGGTACCCTGACTTTCGCCACCTAAGAAAATTATTTTCCTGTGCCCCTGTCGAGCAGAGCCACAGAGGTGATCCCCAGGGTAAATTTCCTATTTCCCATTCAATCATCAAGATTTTTCTTGAAGAGTGCTAATGAGGAGCTTTGTTTGATATAGATAGGTAGTTTGTTCCAGAATATGGGTAGTCTCTGGGACAGAAATCTATCCCTCCAGCATGTTCTTTTTATTATGGTGACAAGGTTTAGGTCCCTAGAGCGTGTAGCTCGGAGGGATTGGGATTTCTTTAAGTGGAGCAAGTCCAACAGCTCTGGGTTTGACATAGCTTTGTATGTTAGGCAGAGATCACCTCTGAGTAGGCGATATGCGACGGAGTAAAGCTGGAATTTTTTTAGATGGTCTGCGTAGGGCATCTGCTTGAGGCCAGTAATCCTCTTTGTGAGATATTTCTGCGGCCTTTCCAGTTGTTGGTGTCTTGTGAGGTACATACCAAAAGGGGCATTGTACTCTATAATGAGGTCTAATGAGTGACGAGTAGAGAGGAACAATGACCTCTTTTTTCCTGGATGAGAAACCTTTTGTGATGAGCTGTACCACATAGAAGGATTCCCTGACTACTGCGGTGATGTCATTATCAAAAGAGATACTACTGTCCACCACTATCCCAAGGTCTCTTATCACACTTTTGGTGTTAAGTAGACTACCACGTATGTGGTAGCTCATGAGTACAGACTTTTTTACCAAAGGGGATGACAATGCACTTTTTGTCACTGAACTTAAGGCCATGGCTTTGACACCAGGCATTTGTCTCAGTGAAGCCCTTTTGTAGGATATCCACATCGTTAGGACTTTCGATTATGGCTCTTAGTTTACAAAAACCTTTTGTGTTAGCCTGTACTTCAGAAAAGTAGATACCAAACAGGAGAGGACCCAGGACTGAACCCTGATGGTACTTCACTTATCACGGGTCTAAAATCGGATTTGGAGTCTGCTACTTTCACAGTGTGGGTTCTGTCAGTGAGCCAGTTGGCAACCCATCTTGTGACATAGGGATTTATACCTAGTTTGAGTTTATCTAGAATTCCAGAGTGGGAGATGGTGTCAAAAGCCTTGGCGAGATCTAGATAGGCTGTATGAACCACCTTACCCTCATCTAAAGCTTTGATGACTGCTTCAAAGACGTCTATCAGGTTTAGGAGACATGATCTGCCTTTTACAAACCCAAACTGGGTGGGTTCCAGAGTTTGGAGATTACCAATGTCTTTGTTTATAAGTTCCATGATGATACGTTCCATGGCCTTGCAAACCAGGCTCATTAGGCTAATGGGGGGTAGTTCCCAGGGTCCATGGTGGCTCCCCCTTTGTGAAATGGGACAACCATCACTGTGCACCATTCAGTGAGCACAAAGCCTGAGGTGAGGCTATGACTGAACTTGGTGCTTAGGTGGGTGCCAGTTCATTCTGTAGTTCATGTAGAACGCAGCCTGGGATGTTGTCAGGTCCCATGGATGCTGTGTTCTTGTCTTTGGAGAGTGTGGTTTTTACCTGTGCAGATGTGATTACAGTAACTTTGCATTCTTCTGTTACAGAGATGTGCCCTTTAGGGGGTGAGAGGGGGGTAAAGTTAGCACTGAACTTATCTGCCAGGATGTTGGCAATATCAGTTGGTTCTGTATATTTAGTGTCATTGAGCTGCAACTCAGAGCAGATATGAGTGTTGCCATTGAGATTCTTAACATAGCTATATAATGCTTTGTGGTTTTCTTTAGACTCAGTGGTGATTTTGTTTTTGTAACTAGCTTTGGAGGATTTTATGAGAGATCTCAACTTCTTACTGAGGCTGACCAGGGAGTTCCTACAATCATGTCCAATATAGTTGGACTTGTGCTTAACATAGCAGTCCTAGGTCAGGGTGGTGAATAATAATGGGCTGAGAACACATCCCTATGGATGTTAATTGTTAAATGTGTTAATTGTGATGCACTTTGATGTGTTCTTACCTGAACACACCCTTTGTGGTCTTTCAATCAGGAAGTCCAGGATCTAGTTACATAAATGTTTACTGATTCCTAAATGTGCCAGTTTTTCTATCAGCTGCATTGGTACCACCATATTAAATGCAGAGCTGAAGTCTAAGAACAGCATCCTCACATAGTTGTCTTTGCCCTCTAAATGTTCAAGGGAGATGTGTAGTGCTACTGATATGGCATCAGCCATGGATTGGTTAGTTTTGTAAGCAAACTGTAGAGGGTCAAAACTGAGAGGTAGACATGAAGAAAGATGCTTTTTGATCAGCTGTTCAAAACATGTGGATGTCAGAGCAACTGATCTGTAGTCATTAGAGCTGGAGGGAGTGGTTTTCTTAGGTAGTGGGATGATGTTAGTTTCATTGTAGCATGAGGGTACTTTTGCCATGGCAAGGGAGGTGTTAATGTTTCCTTGAGCACTATGCATAGTTGATCAGCACAGCCTTTTAACACCTTGCCCAGTATGTTGTCTGGGCCAGCAGCCTTTCTAGGGTTCACTCTCCTTAGCTTTCTTTTTACCTCCTCTGTGTTGAGGCTGAGTATTGCATCCTTCTCATCAGTGGGTAGCTTTAGTGCCAGCCTGTTGTTTCTTTCCTTAAATCTACCAAAGAAAATGTTTAAACTGTCCGGGAATTCAATGCTGTCCTCAAATTGTGCTGACCTGGTTTTGTAGTCAGTGATCTCCTGTATGCCTTGCCATAGTCTTCTTGCATCCTTCATGTCTTCAAAGTGGCTCTGTACCTTTCTGCCATACTCCCTTTTAGCCTCCTTTATACCCTTCCTCAGATTACCTCTTGCTGCACTTAGGGATGCTTTGTCCTTAGCCCTGTAAGCTGCATTTCTCTTCTTCAGAATCTCATATACCTTAGGTGTGAGCCATGGCTTCTGATTAGCTCTAATAGTGATACTCTTGGTATTTGTTACCCCATCAGCACAGTTTGAAATGTATGCCATCACTATCTCAGTGTATCCATCAATGTTCAGATACTGATTCACTGTGGCTGCCTCCTTGAACACATCCCAGTTAGATCTTTCAAAGCAGTCTTGGAAGGCCTCCAACTGCAGGTTTGTAAGCTGGTAATAGCAATATGGTATAACGTTCAGAGTTTCCCATTTGTGTAAGTTGCACTGCCTTATAAGCTTTCTTTAAGTTTATGTACACCTTGTTCAGGATATTATTACCCCTTGTAGGAATGTCCACATGCTGATGGTAGTGTGGGAGTACTTCTTTCAGATCTGCTTTATTAGTCACCCGCTGCCATGTGTACAAGGTCAGAATATTTGCTCTGCAGCTCACCCATGTGATTTCATAGTTTATTTAGAGCCTCAATGTATTAGCACTATGTGGGATATACACTACGGTTACACTGATCCCATTCAGCTCCCTGGGCAAGTAAAATGGCCTACATTTAATGAACAGGAACTCTTATGTTCTCACAACAGTGTGATAGTATGATTTCACAGTTGCTACACCATCTTTCGTTAAAATGGATGCAGACTCCATCTCCTTTCCACACAGTGTATATTTTCTGTCTGCATGAAACAGCATAAAATTCTCTAAGTTTACTGCACTATCATTTAACTTGTCATGCAGCCACATCTCAGCAATCAAAAATAAACAAGCATTTCTCACCTTGTTCTTGTTGGAGAGTTCCAGTCTCAAGTAGTCCATCTTGGTATCCAGTGATCTTACATTAGCTAGCAGTACAGTTGGTAGTACAGGCATGTAGGGGGTTGCTTTTAAATTTAAATCAATGCCTGCTCTGCAACCTCTTTTCCTTGTTCTCTGACATCTATTTCTGATTTTTCTTGTCCAGCATATTCCAGAAACCTGTTCTACCAGTTTCAGGCACTTCAGAGTATGAAGAGTTAAAATACCCAGCTGTTGTAGTCTGTGCAAGCAGTAGGCTCCAGATACTCTGCAGACTTCAAGGCATACAACCAGCAACATGTAGATGTTGACTGTTTAATTTCTCATAACTTCTGTCTGCTATAAGTTATTGTACCTTCAACTGGAAGTGCAGAAGCTAATTTTTTTGAGGTTTTCTGTGCATAAGAAGACAAAATATGCCTATCAATAGAATGGGCAGTCACAGCTGCAGCCACAGAGAGTGACGCCATTTTTTCCAGGGTTAGTTGGGGTTCCAGGTTTTATTTTTACTTCAATGAACACCATTTTTTGTGGAGTGACCTTACTAGAGAAGACATTACATTAGGGGTGTATGCAACACTGTCCCAAACTAGTGATGACCAGATCCAGTATGGTTGTACCCCTTGCTGGTGTATCAACAGTCTCATCCAGGGAGTTTTTGTTTACAAAATCCAGGAATCTCTGTGCCTGTACATTAGGTGTTGTATATGATTCCCAGCTAATAGTGGGGTAATTAAACTCACCCATGAATATGGTATTGTGTTGAATGGTGACTGTTTCTAATATGTTTAAATACATGGTATGGGTTTCCTGGGTCATGGGGTGACCTATAGCTTGCAAGGAAGTGGTATTGTATTTTGCCTATGGGGATTTGAACAAGGAGAAGCTCAAAAGCATTGTCCTGTTTGACCAAATTTGAGGTATATTTATTTTTGATCTAAATCAAGACACATCCACCTTTAGTCACTGTCTGTGTAGTAGCTGGTCTAAATGTGTGGAAGGCATTATAACCATGCAATGTCTGTACTCTCAGTGGCTTTAAACCATGCCTCAGTGACTGCACAGGCATCAGCATTGTCTAGACTGAAGAGAGCTTCTAGGGAGTGGAGTTTTTTGTTTATATTCTTAACATTAAGGAATAACACCTTTACATTTTATTGGTTTTGTTTTACTATGTTGAAAGTACTTTCAGTTTAGTGTTGCCTAAAAAGGCACTATGCGGGAGGATCATGTTTTAGCTAGCTTTCAAAAGCCTAGAGGGAAAGGTGCAGACCACCCCTGGCAAAGCAATGTGGTCTGTTCACCATCTTCTTCCATGCTGACAAATACTTCACCTCTTTAGACTGACACCAGAAACGAAGTAAATTATTGAAGTCAGTCATCTTTTTTGTTCGTATTGTGACATCATGCTTGGAGAAGACAAAATGCTGCTCAGTGATAGGCCCATACCAGCCTGGGACACATATTCCAAGAGCTCCATGATGTCTGTCTTCATATAGTCTAGGGAGGTACATCTCAGGCCATTTACACCCACACTGACTATGATTGAGTCATACTGGCACTTGTGGTCCAGTGACCTGAGTGCATCCATAATGTGGTAGATCCTGGCCCCTGATAACCAACTGACTGTAACTTTCTTCTTACTCAGCCTGGTGAGAGGGACATCAGTGTGTCTCACAATGGAGTCTCCAGTGACTAGAATGTTGGATTCTATGGTGGCTTGCCTTATGGGCTTAGAAGCAGAGGCACCATGAGATGTAACTGTATGTGTTAACGTGGATGTTGTTTTGAAAGAGTGCATGTGGGGCTGCTGAGGGCATTTGTTATGTATATTTCATCTAGGAGGTCTTTTGGGTTTAGGAAGGTTACATTTAAGTGTTTTAGTATATATGGATCTATGTGTCTGCTGAGAATTGTGTGTGATGGGTGCAGCATATGTACTACTGATAACCTTTTTGACATCCCGAGTACTTTTGTGTGAGAGCTTTCCCTCCAGTGACATTGTGTAAATATATCTCTCACATAGCATATCCGTTTGTTTTAGAAGTAAGTTGTTGTCAGTAAATATGAGGTCAGTTCTATATTGTCTCAAGATACCCATATCACCATGCTGGTAATGAAGATAGTGAGAATGTTTATATCCATGTCAACAGAACGTTTTTTATTTATTAGATAGTTGGAATGAGAATATAAAGTAATGTCAGGAGTACCCGGTCTGCAACGATGGAGGAAGTGCTTGTCACTGTAAACTAATTGTTTTGGATGCAGCCAGGTATTGGTGAAATTAACATGGCGCTTTTATAGAAAAAATGTCAACTCAAGGTGTGTCTGGCTGTAGAAGGCAATGTCAAACATTCAAAGGAAAACTAATAAGTAGACCTGATGATTTATGGATAAAGCATTTAGGCAGATATTCTGAACTTAGAAGCAAATCAAGCAGCACTTACTGACAAAGAAAGGATTAGCTTGTCAAGAATGATGAAAAGAGGGGAGTCATCTGAATGGCTACAGCCTGACTAGTACTAGTGTTGGTCTCACCACAGTTTCACTTTGCTGGGATACAATGCTCATTTACCTCTTTTCTCACCATGAGTAAAACAGTAGCACCAATCCCAAGATGAGAAGCAGGCCACAGCCTGTTTAATGATCCACAGTCTTGTCCCAGATGATATAAGGGTCTATAGCCTTGTTTTAGTCTTTTCCTGGTAGATGCAACCAGACAAATCAGGAAGATCAAGCACAGACACTAATTTCCCAACCAGAAAAAGCCAGGAATCTATGCACTCTGCCCCTTCTCTCAGCAGAAGAAAGATACCAGCACAAATTTCAAACTGGAACTGATGAAACATTTATTAGTCTTTCCAGTGATCCGCAGTCTCCATGAAATAATGTTCCTATGCTCCTTCTCTCACCAGGAGCAAAACAGAAGCAGTAATCCTAAAATGACTACTGAGAGGCAGAATGTGGGCTCATGAGTAATTGCTGGTACTGGAGGAGGTGTTGCAGATTTTAAAGATAAGATGGAAAAATTGGTTAATAACCTAAGAGCTGCAGTTTGCACTATGCAGTTAGATATGAAAGTTGGGATAAATTAAGCTTTAGCTACCTAAGTGTTGAGCCACTAATTTTAAAAGAGCAAGATAGATTGGAAGGGGTGGGGATTTTTTTTATTCTGGTACTATGGAATACAGTGGGATGGCCAATAAATTTAAATAGTTGAAAGGAAGTCATTTCACAAACTGATAATTTTGTGCTTACTCACATTAGCCAATGGCAGAGGAGAGGGAAGGAGATATGTTGTCAAATTAACATAAGGGTCAGGTCACTAGAAAGACAGTTGAGTTTAAAAACACAACAGCTCTAGAGTGGGAATGTGGGAAAATAATTTGTGTATGACACACAGGGACACAGCTGTGGTCTTTTATCTATTTTAAATATGCAATTAAAAGTAGAAAACAAGTAAAACACAGTGTAAACAATGAATCACAACAAAAAGAGAAGGCAATAAAGCAACACAAAATACAAGAAATCAAAAAAAAACTAACCTTTCCCTCACAGCAAGTTGTAGAAGAATCTAGGTAAGTTTTTCTAGTAAAGCCTTGGAATGTTTTATTTTACCCCTTAAATAGAAGCTTTAGTTCCTAACTCCACCCTCAGTTTGCAGGTAATTAATCTTAACTGACCTGTTCTAATTTCTGTGTGGCTCACAAGAGACACAGCTGTGGTCTCTTTTCTATTTTAAATATGCAATTTAAAACAGAATACAAGTACACCACAGTGTAGTGTAAAGAAAATTAATCACAATATACAAAATAGAAGAAGCAATAAAACAACACAAAATGAGTGAAAACAAAAATAAACTAACCTTTCCCTCACAGCAAGTTGTGGCAGAGTCCGAGCTTTTATAGTAACTGCACAGTTACATTTTTATAATGTAGATTCAGCTCTGAGAACTGCAAACATGCAAATGAGGTGTGACATCATTAGAACTGCTCAATAACACCAAAGTCTGACTTTGTGTATCAGATGTAAACATAATGTAGGCTCTAAAACATAGTTAGTTGCTAATGGCTTGCAATTGTGAATGATTAGCATGAGAGAAAAAAAACACAACAGCAATCGGACAACTTTCACTGCAGTGGTTGAATCAGTGAGGATATAGAATGCATGGAACTAACTTTGTCGAGCTTTTAAATGAAACAAATCACCACAAATTTATCATTTTTGTTCTGTAATAGCAAAACTCTCCTGCCTTTGCTAAAAACTATTGTTCACTATCATGTATTTTTATTTCACAGTTAAAGTAAAATGGTAGGAATTGCACTACAGACTGCATATCTGAGATTACAGCAGTGATAAGGATTGAACACAATGCAAAGAGAAGACAGCGTTGCATTTGTGGGCTGGACTTCATAGTTTACTGATAGTCATCTAACACCTCCAATAACACAAGTATAGCTGTAAAACAGAATGTATTGTGTGGTCTGAACCAGAAGTCAAAAATCTGCTTTGAAAATAATAAAAGTATGTGCATTTCCAGTATATTGTCACACATTACTCCTGTATCACACCTGAGAATGCATAGCCAGGATCTTGTCACGTTACACACATACATAGTTAATTGAAGTAGTCACTCCTGAAGGTACATATTGTAATGACCATGTTTGGCAACACCTCTAACCTCTAATGTGGCAATGAGGAAAAAAACCCATGTGGAAATATATGTATTCTCTTCTTTACATAGATTTAAACCCCACATTGTACAAATAATTTTTATCAGTTTGTAAGGCCCCACAAAATATGTGCCAAGTAATAAAACTGATCTCCCCAAATTAAGGTCTTAAAGCCAAGTCATTTAACACATCACTGTTAACCATTAGACAAACTACTGTCCAGTATAGCAGCACACTGCGGTGGTGGTGCTGCGGTAGCGTTGTCGCTTCATAGGAAGACGTTGTCCCATTCCATTCTCAGCTAGAACGTCTTCTGTGCGGAGGCATACGTGAATGGGGCATGCCTTCATTGAAGGTTGTGTGTCAGGGCTGGTAACCCGGTACGGAAAAATCCACTACCGATCATTAGCGGACCGGAGTTCCGCTGTGGCGACTCCTAACTGGGAAAAGCCGAAAGCCACTGTCCAGTATAGCAGCACACATGCCATAAATGAATGCACACTGTCACATTATCCTTCCTATTTCATAAACTGCCTTCCTTTTGTTTGGTAATGTTTCTTTCTGTGCAACATTGTACAAAAGTGGTTGGCATGGTTGTATGGGTTTGCACACTGGTCGTAAAATGTGATATCATAGGTTGTCAGAAAAAGTCTTTTACTGTTGTTGGAGGATGTTTGCAGACATGACAGGAGCTAAGAAGGATGGTACCCAATTCAGGGCTCACAGGTAGGATGCAGAGGAGTCAAAAATATTTGCAGCACTTCTCATAAAACTCTACAACAGTAGGCTGCTCCAGGGGGACTATACTGAGTCTCAATATAAGGCTGAGGCTTAGAACAGTCTAGCCAAGGATGTCTCCAGTGTGCCTTGCATAACAGTCACTGGGGAGCAATGCAGGCACCATTATAATGACCTGAAATAGCACAAGCAGGCAAAGCTCAGCCAGTGACTGGATGAGTTTAGGGCTGCTGACATCCCACAGCTGTGTAAGTATACAGATAAAGCAACTTTAAATGTTATGGAAAGATGTAGATAGCCAACAATAGTATGCATAATGCTTTCATGTGTCTTTTTCTATCTTTCTCTATTTTACAGCTTCTCAGGAAATTTCAGCAAAAAGGGAGGTGCATGGTGAAAGATTAGAAATACTCAGAGAGGAAGGGGTATGCATGTAGCACAAATGAACATGATTGTCTTACATTTATTGCTCATCTATACATTGCTAGCAACTTATGCATGCAGATCCTAACTCTAAAAGCAAACATGCATGCTTTTTTGTAGCACTTGGCAATTGTATTAGGCAAGTGTAATAGTGTATCAAATTTGGTGGGTTCAGTTCCCACAAGTAATAAACACATTCAAATTACAAAAATATCATTTTTTATTTAAATTCCAGTAAAATTGGCTTAAATGCCATGCTGTTAAGTTAATCTGTATTATTTTTAAAATCATATATGCAATATCTGCATATTGCAAGAATTACTTGTTAAAATTCACAATCCTATTTTGGAGTTGGAAAGCTGTATAGTTAATATAATACCAAAAGTATATTTATCGTAATAAAGAATATGAATGTGATATATAATGGTTTTAATCATCTCTTTCCATTTTTGTCTCACCCCACCTCTTATCTCTTTTATATATGTGAACACACCATTCTAATGCCATACATTTCTGCCAACAAACAAAATGCTTTTCATTACAGGAAGGTAGGCCAACTGCTGTGGCTCAACCTGTCAACACTCCACCAGCTGCTGCACCAACACCCAGCACATCTGGGATTCAACCTTGCAGTACTGCCTCTGCAGCCCCTGCACTACCAGGCCCAGCCACATCAAGTAACATTGCCCTGGCTGCTGGTGCATTGGTACCCTCTAAGAGTACTGGTGGATGTAGGAATTACACCATCCACCAGGAGCTGCCAGGGATGATGTGTGATGTACTAGAAACTGGCATTATCCAGCTTTCTGGAGAAGTTGCTCCTTACAATGCAAAACAGACCCCCACATCAAGCAGTCCCACAGGGAGGTGAGGAAGAAGACAGTGATGACAGTTCTGAGGGTGAGAACCAGATTCTCACTGTTCCCATGCTTGAAAGGTATGTGCCACCGATGACGCCTACCTATCCCCAATCATAGTGTCTCCCAACCTTTTACACATTTAATCAGGTCAAAAAAATAGAAGCACACACCATACATGACCAAAAATGGCCCATTATAAAGCCTTCACTTTTTTCCTCTGCATTTGCATAGAGTTTGGAATCGGTTCCAATGCCAGAGGTGAATGACTCTTTATGTCCTATGGCAAAACTTGATGAGTTTTTGACAAAAGCCACACTAGTATGGTTCTCTCTATGCAATGCTGCTTAAAATCATTGCGCCAGAGGAACACAGTGTTAGGGCAGAGTAAAGGCAGTACTTTGAAACATTTATTCTGAAAGTTCTTTAGACTGCTGAATGTAACACAATGCAAATTCCTGTGTGGAGTGTTGACAAAACACTTAAGATTCTTTTGATAATAGCTTCAAGTGTTCAATTGAAGATGCATCTTTTATCATTTTTTAGTGTGATGTTACATGTGAGACAGAAGGCTGCCATACCTCTCAACTGTACAGATATTTGCAGAATGTCTAGATTTTTTCCCTTATATTTTTAGTCTGTCTTTCATACAATTGTGGCTTTCTGGCAAATTAGTGGCAAATCATTAAAGACTAAAGTTAGAAAATAATGACAGACATTTGAGTTTTAGACTTCATACCACTCAGAAAATTCATGCTAATGCAATACCTGTTATTGTATCAACTTTCTAAGTTTGTAAGAGCAATATTTCAAAATTATCTCTATTCGTACCACTTTTTTATGGCTTTGACCAGATTTCTTAATCTAAGAGGATGAGAGGTATGAAGACTAATGATCTTGATAAGGTATGATGGCATTTTTCAGTTATGTACTGGATATGCTCACGTCACTAGGAAAAACGTTTACATATGTATTGATCAGGAAAGTCCAACTTAGAATGAAGCCACTTTTCAGTGGAGGCATGGGGAGAAATGCTCCACATGCATGTCTTTATAATGTGGGAGGAAACCCACACAAATGCAGGGAGGATATGCAGACTCCACACAGACGACACCCCCACCAAGAATCAAACCAGAAAACCTCTAGCTGTGCGATGGCAATGCTACCATTGCACCACTGTCATCCAGTATGCATTAGCAAATGTTGCTTTTATCTGTATGTACTTCTTAGAAGTTTACTGATGGCATGGACATTTTTGTCAGGGCATTTTACTTTCTCAGATGCACAGCTTTATGTAACTTTTATCTAAAGTGTTAATGTTATAGCTGTTTCTCTTTACACTCTTCTATTGTTATTTCAGTATGATGTAAATGTCCTATATTGTCAATGACACAGGGGTGTTAGCCTTCTAGGGTGGCCCATAGACACCTCTAGGGGAGTGCTGGCCACAGGCAGAGGTGACTGGCAATCGCATAAAAATGAATGTTATGTTGTAAATGCATACATGTGTTTTTGGGACAGTTTGATAGCACTTTTAACAATTCACTAACATTTTATTCCTTCGTTTAGTACAGAAATGTCATTTGCCTGTTATTTTGGGGGTGGGTGACCAAATTCCATCTCTGTGTTGCTACAACCAAATGTTTTTACATAGGTGTGCTTTGCTATTGTTACTCCTTGTTTTGAATCAAACCTTTGTTTGTGTGTGACTGTGATATATTGCAAGCATATAACCCTTTTTTAAATTTGATGAAGTTCGTGGTGTTTTATTAAACGAACAAAAGCTTATAAGTTTTGTGGTCTGGTTCCCTTCTGGTCTTTGATTTGGGCTTTTTCATTTTTTCCTATTTATATTTGAATAACTTGAATTTTTTTGTTTCTCCAGGAGGTTGTTGTGTCTTTCGGCTTTTCCCGGTTAGGGGTCGCCACAGTGGAACTCCAGTCCGCTAATGATTGGTAGTTGATTTTTACGTGCCGAGTTACCAGCCCTGACGCACAACCTTCAACGAATGTACGCCCATTCATGCATGTCTCCACGCAGAAGACACTCTAGCTGAGAATCGAACCAGACAGTGTCTTACTGTGAGGCGACAACGCTACCGCAGCACCACCACCAGGAGGTAATATTGAAAAAAACTAATAATATGTGTTATATCAAAACAGGAGTTTTATTTATGTGATATTTATGTGTAGTATCCTTCTTTTGTGTTTTATGTCACGTAGAAGAATGGCACTCTAGCATCCCAGTCCCCACAAACCCCCTTTCAGTGACTCTGCAAATAATGTCATTGTATAAGCATTTTGGCAACATTATGCCTTTTTGCTTGAGAGAGGGCTTGGGGATATGTCTGGAAGAATACAAATTTGGCAGCAGATAATGAATAATATGAATGCTGCTGGGGGACACAGCAGGACTTATGATCAGGTGTATCACAGGGTCACTGACATGATTTCATTGGCCCAGAGGACAGCAACTGCAGTGGCCCATGGACAGCTGGCTACTGGGGGGGGGGGTGCTATAGACCCACCACTGTTACCAAGTGATGATTTCCTGTCCACTCTCAGGAATCCAGAGAGCTCAGTGAAGAGTGCACAACAGCATGTGATTGATATTGGTGCTGGTGTTTCAGGGAGGACAAGTTTGTTCCAGGAGGAGCTTCCAGGTAGGCTTACCTATGTCAATTTTTAAAATTTTTAAATATTTCTTGTATAGTAAGATATTGTAGGCAATACGTAAGTTGGTTTAATTTTTTTTGGGGGGGGAGAACTAGTTATAGATTGACACAGTTAACAACAAATTCTCGTTCATTACACATGGGATTGGGGTGGAAGTGCCATCCCAGTTTCAGTTAAATGTATTGTTAATGGACATATAAAGCCAAATGTTGTCTCCCTGAGTTATTGATATTATGATGATGGTGTCCTTACATTTTGCTTAGCTTCTTCCAGGTCCATCCTCCCTAGCAAGTGAGGAGTCATCTGCACATGGTAAGCTAACAATTTTAATTTCAGTACTAATAAGCACTTCACATAAATATTAATTTATCCATATGTCTGAGGATGGGTGTCAGGACTGTATGAGTATTGCTGTACCATTTGTAATAGTGGCACCAGTGTTAGTTTGTTAGCATATATTGAACTGTAGTAGTGTAGCTATTAATTTATTTCCTGTGCTTGTTGCTTATCATCATAGGTGATCCTGGCAGTGGAAGTGTAGGACCCTTACAACCTGATGTCAGAGTATTGGCAGACACTGATAATGACATTGGCCAAACACAGGCACAATCAGAGGGGTGCAGAGGTTGAATTTGACACTGAGGTTGACATTCAGTCATCCCCTGTAATTCCACTGGATACAGCCAGTAGGCCTACGCAAACCCATTCCAATGAGCCCTTAGATACTGGACGGGAGGAAAGTGAGACACTTGATCAGGGTAGTGTGGTTACTGTGGCTTCAGTACATGTTGACTCTGGCTGTAGCCATAGTGAGGGCAAGGTGACACACAGGAGGGTTGCTCAGAAGAGGTCTGCTGTCCACCCTCCACCTGATCTTTATGAGTCTTTCTGTGCCACTCGATATATTTTTAGGGTCAACATGGAGGTGCAGGTACATTCCAATAGAGCCTCTGAGGAATACTTAGGGTTGTAGATGTGGCACAGGCTCTAATGTATGACTGCCTCCACCGTGTTGATGATTCAGTGGACCGGATGAATGACATGCTAGAACAGGTGGTGTCTGTGATGGAATGTCTGCTGGTAGGGGATGGCATCCATGTGGCTTTAGCCCAGCCATATCATCTGATGTTAGCCAACATGGCTGTACCTGATCACAATCCCATAGTAGCACTACTTCCACTGCTCCATTAGTAGTTGAGGTGTTCACATCCAGATATGACAGGCCATGGGGTCATAGTCCTGGGTGTACTCATGCAGAGAGCTCATCCAGCAGACATCAATTACATTCAGGTAGAAGCAGTGCATCTGACCATAGGCATAGACATGCCAGTGCAACTTCTGGCAGAGCTAGTTCTCGGGGTTGGGGTCGCCGATGATGAACTATCACCTTTACCATGCATGGCTCACACCTGTTTGACATACCAGGATGCAGAGCTAGCATAATGCTTGGCTGTGTTCTTGCAGGCACTTACACACCAAATTTACCTGGAGTGCCCCTACAGACACCTACACATAACCGTTACATGGTCAGTCATGAGTCTTAAAGGTCATTCTGTCCCGGTGACCATTTGATACTTTATCCAAATGATTGCCTGTTTCTCTTATGTACTCATATGCTGTCACTACCTTTTGTGCCAGCTTAGGCCTCTTGCCCTGTCCCCCCCCCACAATATCTTGCGGAAATGCTGATAACTGTGCCATATCCTTGTTTTCTATTTTTTGGATTCAGGATTCAGGGATATATAAGTCTTTTGTCTCATGATCAGGGTGCGTAGCTGATTTAGTGATTAGTATATCTGTTTTTGTGACACTTTTTTTGCAAATTGTACTGCTTTCCTACAGGTTTTTGTAATGTGTATGTGATGTCCCTCCACTGGCCCAGTAATCAAGGAGCCTCAGTCCTCATCACTGGCAACAGTGGGAGATGTACACACTGGGAAGATGACAAGTACATGCACAGTAAAGTACAATTTCCATTAAGAGCACACAGAGATCACTTTCAGTCTGTGGCTGGTTCCTCCATCTTTCTCCAGATCCCTAATAAGACTCCCCACTGGCACAGCTATAGAGATGAGATCTCAGCTGAGTGGCAAAGTTAAGACAAACACAAAAACACTTGTTGATTTACTGAGTATTGTCTTGTACTTTTATTGTTTATTATTAAATATATTTAAACCTATCTTTGTGGCTGATATTTGTGAAACATATTATTCCACGGTGGTGCAGTGGTAGCATTGTTGCCTCACAGCAAGAGGTTCTCCCATTTGATTCTCATCTTGGGTTGAGAGTGCCTTCTTTGTGGAGTCTGCACGTCCTCCCTGCGGTCGAGTGGGCATTTGAAAGACATGCGTTGAATGGGCATGCCTTCGTTGAAGGTTGGGTGTCGGGCTGGCAACTCGACACCATAAAAAACAACTGCCAATCATTAGCGGACCGGATTTCCACTGTGGTGACCCCTAACCGGGAAAAGCCAAAAGACAAACAACAACTTAAGCTCCTAGAGTACTTGCATATCTATTTGGTGACACTGCACTGGCCACTCCTAAATAGCCTTGCTCTTGGTCAGACTACCTTTTGGATTAATAGTAACATTATGCAGTAGGATTGGACATCCTTTGTTAAGGGCCTTAAGTAGCTGGTAAAGTGTTGGCTGGTGCAGCTGGAACTACCTTATAGTCTGGGCAAAGGGAGGCATAGCTAGTAAACCTGTGTCAGCTTTTCCCAGGTGCGTTTGTGCTAATTTCAAAGTGTGTGTGTGTGTGTGTGTGTGTGTGTGTGTGTGTGTGTGTGTGTGTGTGTGTGTGTGTGTGTCAAATTCTCGGGCAGGGACACAAAGCCACAAAGCACTGGTTGGACAGAGAGGGTGCTGGAGGTCTTAACTTGGCCACTCAGCTGAGATCTCAACCCTATAGCTGTGCCATTGGGGAGACTTACTGGGGATCTGGAAAAAGAGTGAGAAACCAGCTCCACACTGACTGAGATCTCTGTGTGCTCTTAAGGGAAATTGTATTTTAGTGTGGGTGTACTTGTCATCCTCCCAGTATGTGCATCCCCCACTGTTGCCTGTGGTGATGATTGAGGCTCTTTGATTACTGGGCCAGTGCAGGGGAATCACAGTGCACATACCTCCCTAACTGTTAGACCAACAAAGTTAAACCAAGTCATAAATAAACGGTCCAACAATGGAGAGAGTTTTGAAGCAATTGTGATCTTACAAACTTAGGAGTGGATGGAATAACAGGTTTTGCATTACTGTTTATATGTTTGTTCTGAGGGATATGAAGTCTGTAACTGAAATGTGTGTCATTGTTTTCTAAATTCACTCTTTAATGATTTACCATTACAAATATATGAGGTCAAAATGTGGACATTGGTAAAAATCTGTACATTTTCGATGTAAGGTCTATTAGTTGATGGAGGACAGATGCATTCATATTAGTAAGTGCTGTAACATCTTGGTTTAATTGTTGTAAAAATCACCCACCTTATACTTACTTACATTACCAGTTAACAGTATGCAAGGATATGCCATTCATAGGTTCATATGTTCATAGGTTGGTACAAGGCTATCGGCCCTAAGGCCTATGCAAGCCTAGCCATAACAATTCCCTGGAAATTTTTTCCCACAATATTTACTTTTCTGGGCCCCTGTCTAGCAGGGTGACTGACATGATCCCCGGGGTGAATTTCCTATCTCCCATCCAATCATCAAAGTTCCTTTTGAAGAGGGCCAATGAGGTGCACTGCTTGACATGTATGGGCAGTCTATTCCAGAGTATGGGGAGTCTCTGGGTCAGGAACCTATCCCTCCAGCATGTTTTGTTCATTGTGATGATAAGGTTTAGATCCCTGGAGCGTGTGGCTCTGAGGGATTGGCATTTCTTTAAGTGGAGCATGTCCAACAGCTCAGGGTTTGACATGGCCTTGTATGTTAAGCAGAGATCACCTCTGAGTAGACGATATGCCACAGAGTATAGCTGGAGTTTTTTCAGATGGCCAGCATATGGCATCTGCTTTAGGCCTGTGATTCTTTTAGTGAGGTATTTCTGTGGCCTTTCCAGCTGTTGCAGATGTCTTGTGAGGTACATACCAAATGGGGCATTATACTCTATAATGGGTCTAATGAGGGATGAGTACAGTGAGACAATGACCTCCTTTTTTCTGGATGAAAAGCCCTTAGTGATGAGGTATGCCACGTAGAAGGATTTCCTGACTGGTGTGGTGATATGGTTATCGAAAGTGAGACCACTGTCCACTTGTGTCCCTAAGTCTCTCATCACGCTTTTGATGTTTAGTGTCTTGCCACCTATGTGGTAGTTCATGGGTACATGTTTTTTTCCAAAGGGGATGACTATACATTTCTTGGCATTAAGCTTGAGCCCATGGCTCTGGCACCAGGCATCTGTTTCTGTAAGGCCCTTTTGTAGAATATCCACATCATTTGGGGATTCAATAATGGCTCCCAGTTTGCAGTCATCTGCAAACTTTGTTAGCCAGAGTCCCTTAGTGTTGGCCTGTACTTCAGAGAAGTAGATGCAAAACAAGAGTGGTCCCAGGACTGAACCCTGAGGTACTCCACTTGTCACTTGTCTGGAGCTGGATTTGGAGTCGGCTACTTTTACAGTCTGGGTTCTGTCAGTAAGCCAGTTGGAAACGCATCGAGTGACGTAGGGATTTATGCCCAGCTTAGTAAGTTTATCTATGATTCCAGAGTGGGGCTGGTGAGGTCCTTACCCTCATACACAGCTCTGGAGATCGATTCAAAGAAGTCAATCAGATTCAGGAGACAAGATTGGCCCTTCACAAACCCAAACTGGATGGGGTCCAGTGTCTGGAGGTTGCCAATGTCTTTGTTTATAAGTTCCATGATAATGCGTTCCATGCCTTTGCAGATCAGGCTTGTCAGACTGATGGGATGGTAGTTCCCAGGATCAAAGGTGGATCCTCCCTTGTGGATCAGGATAACTGTAGCTGTGTGCCACTCATTGGGCATGAAGCCTGAGGTGAGGCTATGATTAAACATGACACTTAGGTGGGGTGCCAGTTCATTTTGTAGTTCATGTAGCACACAGCCTGGGATGTCATCTGGTCCCATGGATGCTGTATTCTTAGCTTTGGAGAGTGCTGTTTCTACCTGTGTGGCTGAGATTATTGGAATTTGGAATCTTTTGGAATTGAGATGGGCCCTTTATGGGGTGAGAGGGGAGTGAAGTTGGCACTAAATCGATCTGCCTGGATATTGGCAATATCCTTGGGATAAGTATATTTAATGCCATTCTGTTGTAGCTCGGAGCAGATCTGAGTATTGCCATTTAGATTCTTGACATAACTATAGAATGCCTTGTGGTTGTCTTTGGAATCTTTGGCAGTTTTATTTTCATAACTAGCTTTTGAGGATTTTATGAGGGATCTCAGCTTCTTACTGAGGCTAGTGAGGGAGTTTTTGCATCCTGGGATTTTCCTCTTTTCTGCAACAGTTTCTTCCTTCTGTTGTATAGTTTGTTTATAGCAGGGGATCACCAGATTGGCTTCCTTTTTTTGGAGAAGAGCATCTTGGTTCTATTTGGGATGGCACAATTCATGCACGAGTGGATGTGCTCGTAAAGTGCCTTAGTGTAGGATTCTGCAGTCGAACTTCCAGATCCCGTCTGTGTGGGTGTTGTAAAGTTTGTCACTTCTGACTTCAGAAACATGAAGTTGGCTTTGGAGAAGTCTTTTAAGGAGGTTTCCTTACTGGGGGGGTGGGGGTGGGATGTGGATGTCAAGGGTGATTTGCTTATGGTCAGACCTGACCAATGAGGAGGTGACCACTGGTGTGGAGCATCTATCTCCCATGTTGGTAATGACCAGGTCTAGGGTATTGGAGCCCCTGGTGGGACAATGTATTTGTATTCATTTGTATTCTTAGACATTTATTTTTCTATTCCAGTTTCAGCATTCAACGCTTACCTTGGAAATCCAGCAGGTACAAGTGTTTTAGTTCAGGGTTGACTCGATATGATGTGATCAATACACAGCCATTACATGGGTAAGTAAGGGTTATGAGCATTGCATGGCATCAGTGTTACTGTATGTATGTGCATAGGATGATGGTTTTAGCCCCTTAGGTGGTGAGCATGTATGCTCTCCATTACCTCTTGACCAGCATGAGGCCATATTGTGTATGTCTACATCAGTCTACACCCAGAGTGGCTGCTGATTCCCCCTCTGTCTCCTCCCCTGCATGTGGCTGTGGTGACCTTGCCAGTGGTGGTTGGATGTGTGCTCCTTCCCCTTGCAGTTCTTGCTGAAGCTGTTTTCTCAGGATAATGTTGTGGAGCATGGCTCCCCCAGACATATCTAGGTACCAGATCCATGACTTCAGCAGCCCAAACACATGTTCTGTGATATTTCTTGTTTGAACATATGCCTCATTATAGCATTTTTCATTTGGTGTGTGTACATTTCCGATGGACATCATCAGCCATGGTTCCAGTGCATAACCTGCATCCCCCAGTAAATGACCATGTGGAATATCCCCCCTAGTAAACATCTCATACAGGTGAGAGTGGTGCCAGAAATGAGAGTCATCATAACTACCTGGGTTACCAGCACACACATTCAGAATGATTCCCTTAGCATTATTTATAACCTGTCAGTTAATAGAGTGGTAGACCTTTCTATTTATGTATACCTGCCCCCGTTCCCTTGGTGGTGCTTTGATTTGTACATGTATGCAGTCTATGGCACTCAGGACTTCAGGGTAGTGTACTACAGGGTATAACTTTTGCATAGTTCTGGCTCTGTCCTCAAGTGTGCTGGGAAAATATATGTACTCATTGGCATGTTGCAGCATAGGATTCAGGAACTGATGGAAGATCCTGGATGCTGATGCCTGTGACACCCCCCTAGCATGTCCCTTGTTGGTCTCTGGAAGGTTTCTGCAGCTAAAATTCTAAGTGCTACACATACCTTAGTCTCTACTGGTATTGGTTCCTCTCAGTTTGCCCTTATTCTTAGTTGAGGACAACAGAGGTTGCAGAGTTCCTGTAGTGTGTCTTTTATCCATCCTGTAGCAATCTATAATTTCTACCTCATGCAGATTATGAAAAGTTAAATAGGGTCTAAAAACCCTTCTCCTTCTTGGCCATGGTCTTTTTGCAGTGGCAGCATAGACATGGGCCCATTGCACATAGGTTCATAGGCTCATAGGTAGGCACTAGGCTATCTGCCCGAGGGCATTTATAAGCCTAGCCAGAATGTGTCGGCTTCCACCACCCTATTGATTAATTAACTGATCCTCTGTCAAGCAGAGCCAATGAAGTGATCCCAGGGGTATATTTTCTGTTACCCATCCACTCATTAAGGTTTCTCTTGAAGAGGGTTAGTGAGGGGCTCTGCCTGATGTAATTTGGAATTTTGTCCCAAAGCATGAGGAGTCTCTGTGACAGGAATCTATCCCTCCGGCATGTTCTATTTATTGTTGTGGTGAGGTTTGGCTCACTAGAGTGCGTGGCTCGCAATGACTTGGATTTCTTTAGGTGGAGCATGTCCATCAATTCTGAGTTGGACATGGCTTTGTAAGTCAGGCAGAGATCACCTCTGAGTAAGTGATATGCCATTGAGTACAGTCTGAGTTTTTTCAGTTGGGCTGCATAGGACATATGTTTGAGGCCAGTAATCCTCTTGGTGAGGTACTTTTGTGGTCTTTCCAGCTGTTGGAAGTGTCTTGTGAGGTACATCCCAAATGGGGCATTGTACTCTATGATGGGTCTAATGAGTGACGAGTAGAAGGGCACTATAAACTCTTTATTTCTAGCTGCGAACCCTTTAGTAATTAGATGGGCCACATAGAAGGATTTCCTAACTACTTTGGCAATATGATTGCCAAAGGAGAGATTACTATCTACCTGGGTCCCCAGATCTCTTATTATCTCTTCTGTATTAAGGGGGCTGCCACCTATGTAGTAATTTGTGGGTATTTTTTGTTTTTCCCAAATGGGATGACTATGCATTTTTTGGCATTTAGCTTGAGGCCATGACTTTGACACCATGTGTCTGTCTCAGTAAGGCCCTTTTGGAGGATGTCCGTGTCAGCTGGAGAGTCAATTATGGCTCCCAGTTTGCAGTCATCGGTGAACTTGGTTAGCCATAGTCCTCCTGTGTTTGCCTGTACTTCTGAGAAGTATATGCCGAACAGCAGGGGTCCCAGGACAGAGCCTTGTGGGACACCACTTGTGACTGGTTTAGAGTCAGACCTGGATCCCGCTATTCTTACCATGTGAGTTCTGTCTATAAGTCAGTTGGCAACCCATCTCATGATGTAGGGGTTTATGTTCAGGCTGGTGAATTTTTCTGTAACACCCGAGTGGGGAATGGTGACAAAAGCCTTGGCGAGGTCAAGGTAGGCTGTGTGAACCACTTTTCCCTCGTCTATGGCCTTGGTGACTGGAGGCTTGGTGACCATACAACTGAATAAGAGCAACAGCAGCCCCTAACATTTCTACATGTAGCCTAGTTTCTGTGGCTGTATTTTAATAAGTTTTAGAATTCACAGGGAAAACCAGCACTGAGTCTACACAGTTGCTTTATAGCCTGTTGAATAGCTCCTCCATCTTAGATTGGTGATTATGATATAGTTCAGATCTTATGCTATAATTAGCATGTCACAATATTTACCATGTTTGTGTGACAGTACACACCACATAGAGCCACTTACTGAATAGAAAATTGCATGCTATCATGTTGTGCCATGGCGAACACATGGTTTTAGCAGCTCATGTAGGGTTTATTGAATCTGCACCTTTGCTGTGTTAGATATGTTACAGTAAGAGGTTTTAACTGTAATTTGATAAAAGGGGGGGGGTGAGGCAAGATATTAAAGTAATATAAGTTCTAAGACATGAAAGATTAAATATAAGAAAAATTACAGAATGGAAATATAAAAGGGGAGCTTTCAGAACAAGAATAGGTTATGATGTGCATTAAAAAGATATGAAAAATGAAACAAGCTGAGTAGAGATAGATGAGTTTTCAGATCATGGAGCTGTGTGGGCTAAACATGAGTTGACAAAAAAACAATAAAAGGGAAAGCAATAAAAAGATTGACTGGGGAGATTATTGAAACAGATGAGTTGAGACAAATAAGGGGCATACTATTTTATGGGAATAGCATATGACAATGAGAGCACATTATGGAAATTGGCAGATTTATGCAGCTCTTATAAACAAAAATACAAAAAGTATTTTTGACTGTAGAAAAAGAGTAAAGCAAATGAATAGGGAGAAAAATGAAATTGTAAAGAAGCATGAAGAGGAAATAGAACAATGTGGTGTCAGTAAGAGAAATTGAAAGAGAGTTGTATGAAAAAATAGAGAAAATATATTGTTTAAACTAAGATATTTTTTAAAAGGAAAAAAAAAATATGAAATTTCTCCTTTTGTGGGAAAAGAGGTAAAATAAGAGACGAGCAGATGCAATGTTTGATGAAGAAGGAAATATTAGCTGTAGGCAGAGAGACATACTGGAAATTGTGGAGAAGTCTGTGGGTGGAATGCAAGAAATAGAAATTATACACAAAGAAGCATAAAATAAAAAGGATGCAGAAGGTTTTGGATGAAGTCATAGTAGAAGCTGGGTTTGAAATTAAGGAGGAGAAGTGGAGGAAAAGAAGTAACAAGTATGATTTTTAAGAAAGGAAGTAAAGCTAGTGATATGGTGCGACTAAAATTTATAAATTTACTTATTAAGATATATGGAATATTATGGAGACATATGGGATAAGGTGAAAATATTTTGAATGGTATAAAAACATGCTATGAAATGTTAAAGGTAAAAGTTATGGTAAACTAATGCATGGGAGAAACAATAAAAATTAATAGAGGCATTAAAAAAGGATGTCCATTAAGTATGCATCTGTACTGGTAATGAATGTAATAATTTAAACATGTATGTGTGAAACAAGTGAAGTAAAATGAGGCATTAAAATGAGTTATAATACTAGTTTGGCTTTTATATGCAGAAGATTTACAGATCATGGCTAAAAATAAGATATGGATAAGTAAAGTTGTGATAAAAGTGGAGGAATTATTAAAGCAAGTTGGTTTACAGTTGAACCAGGTAAAAAGCAAAAGGTTTTGTGAATTTAAGAAAATAAGTGAAATATATTATACTCAGAAGAAAATAAGCATATTAGGAATGAAATTTGGAGGGTATACAAAAGGAATAGAACAGTAAAAAATAATGTTGAAGGAAATAAAAAAAACGTGATGACAGAGAAGTTTTAATATATCATTTAACAAAAAAGTGAGTATGTTAAATATGTACATGTTAGGAACACTAGCATATTTAAGAAGTTATACATGTTTTCAGCTAAAATGGAGAAATATATGTTAGAAATATATATATATTTTTACATTTTATTTTGGAATCAAGATTAAATCCAGTGAAAAGAGAGGTGATATACAATAAAAAAGAAGAAGGGGGATTAGCCTAAAATATGTAATAGTTTTACTTAGCACCTTTGAGATTTCTTCCTGGATGTTACAGAAGGTAAAAGACAGACAGCTGCAAATGCTATCAAGAATGCTATATATAAGGTATGGAGAGATATGAAAATATGTAGGAGAGAAAAAATTGGTAATCAATAAAACATGAAAGTAAAAGATTATGAGATACAATTTTCAATTACGGAAAATGAAAATTAATATTGATGAAAAAAGAAAAGTATGGTATAACAGTACCATGGAGAAATATTATATGGTATATCTTTTGAAGGAATTAAATGAAAATGCAAAAAAATATGTGATAAAAAATAAAGGAAATGGTATGAAAAATTGTATGAAGCAGGGAAATTCCTATGGAGAATTTGCTTACTTAAGTTATCAGTTAAAAATAATATGAAATATAAGGTACCAGAAGAAAGAAAATGTAATGAGTGCAATGAAAAAAAAACTGCAAAAAATAAACAGCTTTAAAAAAGTTTTAAAAGGGTATATAAACGGGAAGGATTTACAAATATAATAATAGATATGATATTATATGGAAAATATGAGAAAAGAAAGAAATGTGATGTAAAATTGGATAAAATACTGTTTGTAACAATCTGGAGATCATGGAAAGAGAAGAAATAATAGATTATTGTATAATAAAACAGAGATGATAAAGGTGTTCTAGATTAAATAAATATATGGTTATGGAAGAAAGCAAGGGGACAGATAAAGAAATTAAAAAGATTGATGTTGGCTTAGAAAATATTTTTTTTTCTTGAAATGATGAAAATTGAGAATGGAAATTCTTTTCTTTTCTGTGTACATTGTATGCTAAGGTTTAAAAAGACATGGAAAGAAAAGACAATATATATGTTACAGATATAAATGTGTTAGTAATGTAAAGAAGTGGAAATCATGAAATATGTAAATAAATAAATAAAGCAACCCTGATCTTTCTTATAAGTGCTTTGGGGTCTTTTATATCGATCAGAGCTACCATCAACTCAGAAAGTTGGGGCTACAGGTTAATGTGTCATTCAAAGGATGACACAATCAGTAGTGGAGCACCACTCTTATGCTGCATGGCAGTGTCAGCAATTATTTTACCTGACATGGGAATACAGTCCACAGCCTTCTGCACCAAAGGTTAGTATGCTGCCTGTTGAAATACTCAGACTGCAGATGAACACATGTTAGTTTTCCAGCCCCCTTCAAGGAAAACAACATTGAAAACGTCAAAAACTGTAACAAATAAATGCAGCAACATGAACTGCCTAGTACTCTATTTCTGGTTTGCTGAAATAACAGCAATTTAGATTTGAAAAATTTGGGATAGCACCATGCCTTTTGACTAACTTGATCAAGAATTCTGAACAAAGAGAAAAATAATGGGGGGGGGTGGGGAATCAGGAATATTTTTTAAATATTACTAATTTACTTAAAAAGTGAACAGAACAATGACTTTTACAGCAATATGAATTTTCTGGACAATAAGAAGTATAAAACTTGAATGAGTGGCATTACTGATAGTAGCCATGAGTGATTTACCAGAAAATCAAAAATGTTATAGGGCCATGGCAAACATTTGAAGAAAAATCAGGGATCTTTTGCAAAATCATGAACAATTAAGGGATTTGCAACGTTGTGAATACCACACCATCGATAACATCAGCAAACAAAAGAACTAAAGCAATTAGAGCTATAATCAAACTTCCATCTTCAAAATGAAGAGTACTACACTATTTTTGTACAATATGGAACACATGGGTAAACATGACACATTTACTAATAACTTGGAACGAAGCTCACACCATGGTTAAAGTTTGAACTTTATACTTACAGAAAGTTATATGATACTACCTATCTCAATTTACTTGCCTGAACAGTCACTTGACTACAACTTAAGATTTTCCTTTTACACTATTTATAAGACAGTGGAGTTATTCAGCAGTTATAATATATTGTACTTTACCACACACCAAGCTCTTCAAACATTACATACTTGACAATAAATGCCCATGATCCCCTCCCACATACACCCATGAAAATAAGCAAAGTATTCTCATATTGTCTCTTTGCATCTCTAGTTACAAATTCTCAGTGAAAACGTTAGTCTTTCTTCCCATCTCCATTATTATTACTTCATTCTATCTAATACATTGCTAATGTTTGGAAATTTGACCCCCCCCCCCCCCCCACACACACACACACATCATTTACAGCCAATTTTATGACTCTGAATCACAGATATTTGTTTAACATCAAAAAAATGAATGCATTCATAAACAGTGGCCCAGAAGTGTATCACAGCTCACTAATGCCAGCATGATGCACTGCAACTCCCCTCTGCCCTCTTACCTTCATAACTCAAGAAACACGGAACAAAATGGAGCAGCTGTTAAATATCTCCGTTATATACTTAGAAGGTTGATAGACTAGCAAACTTTGCATTATCAAACATTTTCTGAAGATATCAAATCTGAAACTTGCCTTCACAATCTGCAACAATTTTCCAGAAGCCACAGTTTTTACAAGAAACAGACTAAAATGCCTCTCAATTTTCTTCCTCAAGAATTTTCGACAAAGCCAAAAATAATGAGGGACAGAAAAGGGCAAACATTAAATATTATTGTTCTTCACCACATAATAATCCAATTCCTTGAAGTGCAAATGATTTATTATAAAACACTGCTTATCTCATATAAAACGAAAATATTCTCTCTAGCGCCTCGGCAAACCTGCCTTTTACTATTTTTACTTTTAACTACTTTATTATTATTGTATTTGTTAACCAGGTACACCCGTTGGGCAGTGTGTGTCTTAGCACGGGTGACCAGAGAACACTGCCTGCGTAAATGATTTGCTCAAGGTCACAAAGTAGGCAAATGGAGATGAAGGTATTCAAATACCTTTTACTACAGGAAAAATTTAACATAAGTGCCAGACAACTCTAAGTCACTTAAAGTGTTAACAGAACAGTAAGTGTTGCACGGATGCACATTTTCTGGCCAATAAAAAACTATGAAACTGCAATGACTGGAGATATTGACTGACAGTAATCCTCAGTGTTTACCAGAAAAAAAATGAAGTTAACAAGGGACAGGGCACAAATATGAGATGAAATCAGTGATATTTTGCAAAATCCAAGACAGATAAGAGGTAAATACTCTAACTCACTGAAAAGAGAAGAGAATGACAAGCTCATAAACATACATTTTATGAAAATTTTGAACAACAAAACATAAGAAAGTCTAATAAGTACTGAGTAAATATAAACTTTAGTGATTTTCAGACAATGAAAACACAAGTGAAGGCCTGGCAGTTAGTGCAAAGGATTAAGGCTCTAAAATGTTAGTGAGCTGCCTCCTGTAGTCAAGGGTACAGGGTTTGATTCTTTTTACCTTCATCTGCTCTCTACTGTGTGACTTCGGTAAGTCACTTAACCAGATAATACTCCTGGAGTGCCCATTTAACTGATTTAAAAGATAGAAAAATAGGGCGTACATGTGTGGCTCAATACTCATGCACAGTTTATGGACAATATCCTGGGTATTATTGGCTAGGCTTGTAAAGGCTCTTGTGCCATTAGCCTAGAAATCATCTATGAACCTATGAACATTACTTGTCTGTTTCTCCTCAGTTACCATAAAACACCGTTGAAACCGGTCAGTCTGCATGCTGTTTTCTTCTTTATTTTTCAGTGGTCACAGATATTTGGATTTAATGTAAAACTTTTATTTAAAAGTTAATATCAAAAACTTGGGCCACCATTTGATAAATAAATAGTCTTGCATTGAAAATGGAGCACATCAGCAACAGTAAATTTCTCTTTCTTTGAAACTCACATTTATTAAAAATACATCTGGCAATGCATTAAACTACAACAGACATCCAGGGATTCATAGTCAACTAACATATAGTGAGGTACTAATTAGGAACTCTCTCAAAGTTCCAGTAATTCAAAAGACAGGTGTGTAATGGATTTGCTAGGAACATGTGAAAGCCTGCCAGACAAAAATATCTATTTTCAGAGGTAGCCAAAGAGCACTTTCTGGTGAAATGACTTGCTCAGACTCATGCTTGACAAATGAAGACTGAGGAAAGCAAAAACCGACACTACATGTAGCAGCTCATTAACAGCTCATAGCCTTAACTATTCTGCATAACAACCAAACTATTGTAGTCTAACACAATGCATTTGACACCCTTGCCCTCCCCCCAAAAAAGTTAAATTACAAATGCAGGCATAGTTAATATTTTAATATTGACCTCATAGACCTTACACTATGTAGTTTATTCACAGACAAAGTAGCACACTGTCAGCAGTCAACAAAACAAGCAAAACATAGAATGCACCCAAAGAACATGACTCATATAATGAAGACCCAATTTACGACAGTTGATTCCTTTCTTTACAACATAGCTACTCTGGGATGAAGGATGCCCACACAAACACATATGCACAGATGTGACCATCAGTTACAGCCCCATGTACAACTGTGTGCACTCAGATGTTTGCATACAATAAAATTAAAGGACAAATTTAATAAATGATGGCTAAGAAGTTTATTTTACCTTACTACTGTGATCACTACCCTGAGGACTATACAGTGCATCTTACTTTACAGCCCCCTTGCCCTCTCAAACTTTTAGCTTAAAAATCAGAGAGAATGACAAGCAATTAGAAACATATTTTAAATACTTCTCTGATATACTTAAAAATCTGCATTAACAAGCATTTTCTAAAGGACACAGAATCTGAAACTCACATGCATTACATTATTTAGTGACTGTAATCCAAAACAATTTGCAATAAGTCACATGTTTTACAAGGGAATAGGCCAAAATAATTATTAATCACTTTTCTCAAAAATTCTGGGCAAAGCCAAAAATAACAGTGGGGAGGGAGGGAGGGAGGCACCAAAAGAGGCAAAGTTTATATGCTATTTTTATCTATTTGTTAACCAGGCAAACCCACTTTTCAGGGTTGACCCAGGCATATTACTTGAGTGATTTACTCACAGTCGCACCATAGACAGATAGAGGTGGAAGGATTCAAGCCTGTACTTTTGACTACAGGAAGTCATTCGTTTACAGCTCAGAGCATTAAGTGCCACACCTATAATTAGTTAAAATTTTAACAGAATGACAATAGCTGTTGCATGGGCATGCATTTTTGAGCAATAAGAACTATGAAACAAAAAATCAAAGTTAAGGGAGGTCTGGCAGTGGGTGTGGATGATTAAGTCTACAAGCTGTTAATGAGCTTACAGTGTTTGATTCTTTCTACCTCCAGCTGTGTGACTATGAGGAAGTCACTATACCAGAAACCTTTAACTGGGACATTAAACATACACACAAGAGCACGCGAGCGTGCACACACACACACACACACACACACACACACACACACACACACACACACACACACACGCACGCACACGCACACACACACAAACACACACGCGCACACGCGCACACACACAGTGTTTGCACGCACACACACACACAGTGTGCACACACACACACACACACACACACACACACACACACACACACACACACACACAAGTGCTGCTTAAAAACTGTAGTAGAAGGCATCTCTGAATCATTCCAGAAGGACTGACCTCTTCTGTGATACAAACATGTGCTTAAGTGTGAACTGCTCTCAGCTGGGTGAGAGGTTTTTTAGTATTACAGGGACAACGAAACTCAGGGGGGCACACAATTTCACAAGGAGGCACATGTCCTCATGTCTTCCCCTCTAGTGCCACTCCTGTTTAGAAGCTGTAGAAGCATCAGAGATCAAATTGCCAGCACCTGCTATATAACACAGGAAGTAAGAGAGTTCAAGAAAAACATCTACCTCTGCTTGTCAACTGTTTTAAAACATTTATTTCTGTGGACCATAACAAACTGTCAATTTGTATTAAAAAGAAGTGATAGTAAAAATATGAAATTACTGATGAAATTCAGAACTGAGATAGTGCTGCAAGAGGAATGTATATCGTTACACTACCTATTTGATTTATATGCTGAATATAGCATGGAACATGCTAGGTTACAGAATCAAGTGCTGGAAGTAAAATTGATGGGATAAACATCAGCAACCTTAGATAAGGAGATGACAGCACTGTGCTGAAAGAAAGGGATTGCCAAGCCTATTAATGAAGGGGAAAGTAGGAAGTGCAAAAGCTGGCATGCTGCTCAATATAAAAACAAAATTAATTAATGAATATATCCTTATTGCTTGGAAACAGTGACAGATATATATATATATATATATATATATATATATATATATATATATATATATTTGTATTTGCTTTGCTCAAAGATCTCTGCAGATGTAGACTACAGCTGTAAAATCAAGAGATGCCTGCTTCTTTGCAGGAAAACTATGTCAGATCTGGATGATATATTAAATAGCAAAGAAATCACATTTTCAACAGAAGCCTGTGTATACAAGTTATGTTTGAGAATTCCATGAACTGTACAAAGATCGAACCAATCAATATATATATAAGGAGAAAAACTGGATTGTTCGCTGGCAGATCCAATCATTAAAGTAAAAACAAAATAATTTGGCCATATAATGCAAAGTCAGAAATCACTGGAGAAGATATTGAGTCTTGTAAGCATGGAAGCTCAAAAGAAGGATTTGTAGCAGAGGCTAAAGTGGATAGACAGCACTGCAGAGGTATTGAATATGAATTTGCAAGATATCCAAGAAGCAGTTGTTGAAAGACAAGCTGGGTGTGTTAAAGTCCTTGAGGTCAAGAAGAGCAAGATTGAACTAAACGATTATACAATAATAACAGCTCACATTATGCAATTTGGAAGTAGAACAAATTAAAATGAAGATGAGCAACTGTCACTCTCTTGGCAATGCATTGATTGATGAATGAGATAGACCATACGCTATCTTACAATTATAGTATGCTGATGAAGTGTAACAATAGTGATACAGAAGTCCATATCTTGGGGGAATCTGTTTTTTGCATTGAACAAGAGGCGCAGTTTCACTGCTTTATTAAGAGTGAGGTAATCTAAATCCCATACCACAGTTAAGCCATGTCTGCGTAATGGAGTTCAACAAGTTGTAATGTAAGCAAATCACATTATGTACTGACAGTGTAATCTGAATGTAGCTGGTGTCCATATCATAGAGTATGAGTAAGGCAGTGAAGGCAACCAGACAGACAATGAGAAAGTATGTGAACTCTTACAGTCAATATCAGAGCAGGCATGATTGTATCATTTTTTTTTTTTTTTTATGTTTTCAGTCCTAATGTGAAAAAAAAAATGACTTCCACTCTATAAATATATATATATATATATATATATATATATATATATATATATATATATATGTATATATATTTTTTTTATTTTATTTTATTTTTATTTTACATTTGTTAACCGGGCTAGTCCAACTGGATACATGTCCATTTTCAGTGGAGGCCCGAGGAGAAAAGCTCCGCTATCTAATACATGGTTAAAAAACAGTAAATACACAATAAACAATGATTGTAAATCAAAAAAAGGCAAGAAATAGTAGTAGGAAGTTACATAAGAGGGGGATAGAGAGGCAAGGGAGATATGTAGAAAGAGCTATGGAAAAAGAAGGAGAGAAGAATTAAGATAAATAAGAAATTTAGCACAAGTGTTATTTGTGAAGTGTGTTATATAGTTGAGATAGCCGTATCTCAGGTGGAAAGGAAGAATAAATAGTAGGTAAAAAGGTTATAGCAGGAGAGTGGGAGGTCGAAGAGGAGCAAGATCAACTTGGATTGATGCAAGAGCAAAGCCAGTGTTTAGTAAGAAAGAGTTTCAGTTTGGTCTTAAAAAGAGTAATGGAAGTCTGGGCTGTAAGGTCTGGTGGAAGTTGGTTCCAGATTTTACCAACTGAGTTAGAAAATATGGAGTCCCCTGCTGTATTCTTTGAAAGAGCAGTTTGAATCTGAATTTTGTTAGAAGAGCGTAGAGCTTTTAAGTTGTTGTAGGATTTTATAAGGGTAGAGAGCATGGGTATGTTATAAGGGTGGTAAAGGGCTTTGCGGGCAATTGTCAGCTGATAGTACTGAATTATGTGAGGTAGTTCCAGCCAACCGAGTTTAGAGAGGTTCCAACAGTGATGAGTGTTATATGGGGAGGCAGTGGCGAATCTAGCAATGCTGTTATAAGTTATTGTGAGCTTATTAATATTATGCTTTGAAAGATTAGTGTAAATGGGGGAAGCATATAGTAAAGTAGAGATAAGATGTGTTCTTGCTATAGTAGTTCTAGCTTCTGGTGATAGGAAAGTTCTGATTCTGTAGAGGGAACCTAGCTTTCGATTGGTTGCTTTTATAGTGGAGTTGATGTGACAATCAAATTTTAGAAGGTTGTCAATAGTAATACCCAATAGTTTGGTAGTTTGGTCAGGGGAGATAAGGGTGCTGTTATTAGAAGAAATAGTAAAATTAATAGAATGAGACAGGTGAGTGGGTAAGAAGATGAGGAGTTTAGTTTTCTTTGGGTTCAAGAGAAGACAATGATTGGAGAACCATTGCTCAATAGTAGTGAATGTATTTTGGGTTAGGTAGTGAAGGTCAGATTGGTTTGTGACAGAGCAAATGGTGGTGTCATCAGCATACTGTATACAAGTAGATTGGGGGGTGGCAAGATGCAAGTCATTTATGAAGATGGAAAATAAAAGAGGACCTAAGATGGAGCCTGAGGGACCCCTAAAGTGGTACGGAGTAGTTCAGAGAGATTGTTGTTCCATAAAACAGCTTGTTTTCGGTTTTGAAGATAGGAAGTGAACCAGTTTAAGGCTAGATTGTCGAGAGAGAGTGTTTTTAAGCGGTGTAGGAGGAGTTGGGGATTAACCATATCAAAGGCTTTAGACAAGTCTACAAAGAAAGCTGATGAAAGAAGGTTGTTATTCCGGTTAATATTAATGGAGTCGATAAAGGATAATAAGGCTGTAGTGGTGCTATGGTAAGGCCGAAAGCCATGTTGGCAGTTGGCGAGGAGCTTATTAGATAGAAGGTGATTTAGTAACTGTTTGTGGATGCATTTCTCCATTATTGTTGCAATAGGAGATAGTAGTGCTATAGGGCGGTAATTAGAGTAGTCGAATGAATCACCCCCTTTGAAGAGGGGGATGATATGTGAGATTTTCCCGAGTGATGGTATAGTGCTTTCCTTTATAGTTCTGTTAATAAGTATAGAGATAGGGTAGGCCATAGCTTTGGCACCTAGCTGTAGATATTCGGCAGGAAGTTTGTCAGCTGAGGGGGTAGAAGATTTAAGTTTTAGTAGTAAATTAAGAATATAGGAGGTGGGTATAGGTTTAAGTTGCATAAGAGAGGAGTGAAGCTTGGGCTATCTAATAATGAGGGGTTGGGGCTTTGTTGGTTGGCCAGTTTAAGTATTGTGGATGTGAAAAAGTTATTAAAAGCATTAGCTGTTTGTAAGGGGGAGTCAGGGCAAGAGCCAAGTGGATTAGGAGTATCAACTTTTCCGGGGAAAAGAAGTGTGTTAATAGATCTCCAGAATGTTTGTGGATGGTGGTGGGGGATTGCTGTAGCTGGGTGTAAAAGTTCTTTTTATCTTTTATAATGGCTAACTTTGTCACGTTCCTTTTTTGTTTGTAGCTGAGGTGATCAATTGGGTCTTTGGAGGTCCGCCACTGAGTCCAGGCCTTATTTCTATTACGGATTAGTAGTTTAGTGTTGGTTGTCAGCCATTGGGCTGTTTTATTTTTCATGCGAATAGATCACATGGGGGCATGATGATCTAAAATAGTAAGAAAGGTTTGGTTAAAGTGGTTAACAGCGTCATCTATTGGGAGAGTTTTTAGAGGAGACCAGTTAACTAGGCTAAGTTCATTTTGAAACTGATGAAGGTCAAAATGTTTTTTGCTGCGAGCTAAGCGAATTAAGGGAGGAATTATTAGGTGAGTTTTGTGCCTAATGATGTATGTGAGAAAGTGGTCACTAAGGTTGTCAGGGAGGGTACCTGTTGAATATTTTTGTTGTGGGCTATTCGTAAGGATCCAGTCAAGTATGGTATCTTTGCTGTTATTCTTGTTTGTTCTAGTAGTTGAGCTAATGGTTTGGTGGAATCCATGCAGGTTGATAAGGGTTGCTGGATTAGTTTGGTTACATACATTCCAATCAATATTAAAGTCCCCTAGTAGGATAGTTTCTTGAAGATGAGTAGTTGAAAGCCAGTTAAGTAGGTTTTCTAATATAGGGGGGTTGTTGCCTGGGGGGAGATAGGTGCAGATAATGTTGATAGTTTTGTGAGGGTTAAGGGAGAGTTTGGATATAATAAGTTCAGCGTTAGTATCATAAGGAGGGGTTTGGGCTGATTTATTTACATTCAGTCCAGATTTAAAGAGAACAGCTACTCCGCCACCTTTTTTATTAAGACGGTCTTGTCTAAGGATGTTATAGCCAGGGGGGATGATTTCATTATCTTTTATTGAGGGTTTGAGCCAGGTTTCCGTTAGACAGAGAATGTCAAATTGTTGGACTTCTAGAAGGGCATGTAGAGCTGGAAGTTTGTTGCAAATGCTGCGGATGTTAAGATAAGCTATCTTCAGAGATTTAGGAGTTTTAGAATGTGGTGTAGGTGAGGCTTTCCTTTGTTGGGAGTTAGGGGATATTGTGGAGGTTTTTGGGCCTGGGTTGGGGTGGATGTCCCCATCAATTAATGATAGACTTTGAATCAGGTGAGTTAGTTGTATGGGCTTGAAGCAGTACAAGTGTTTTGTATGTCTAAGAATAAGGTATTTAATATGTGAGAGACGATGATATTTAGATTCAAGATATGAGTTGCAATAAGTTAGACTAAGATGTATTGTGAGTGTAGATGATGGGGTAGCTAGAGTGTGTCCATGGGGAATGTTAACAGATGGATTTAGAGGTAGCTCATAGAAGGTTATTAGGTAGGTAGAGAAAAGAATAGTTAGAAAAGTTAGTAGTAGGGGAGGTAGATGAGTGTAGGACATATTGAGAAGGGAAAGGGACAATATAAAGTAGGTAAGTGTACAAGTAGAGAGGGTGGGTATGGGAGGGGATATGTGTGGAATGGGCGGGGAGGTGTAAGTTGTGATAGGCTATAGAATATGGTGGGTGTGGTTATGTCGGAATAAGTGTAGAGGTCCTAGGGGCGGGTGAGATTTGGGGGCAGGGAGGGGAGCGGAGTGAGCCCGCAGGGCGAACGGAGCGGGTAGACACAAGAGAGAGAAGTTCTGCAGGAAACAATCAGAGAAAGGGAGAAACAAACAGGTAAGTCAGTGAGTTAGAGAAAACAATATGAGTAAGATATGTAATGAGTAGAGGTAAAAATGTAGAGGATATAGAGTGAGAGGAAAACAGGTAAGGTAAAAGAGGTTAGGTTAAAAAGCAGATCAGGAAGAAGCTTTCGAGAAGAAAGTGTAATGGAGGCAGAAGATAAGCAGGGGTGGAAGAAATGGAGAACACAGGAGAACTATGATAGAGGTGCCCCTTTGTGGTAGGATGTATGGTTACAGGAACAGGCAGTATAGCAGAGGACTAGGTACGAAAGGGGGAGGGGGGAAGGAGAGTAGAATGCTAACAATTAAGGATAGTTGAGGTAGATAAAGATAGAATTAAAATGGAGGTATCTAATGTGGAAGGGGGAATATGTAGGCTGCAGGAGGTACTGGAGGGTTGCTTAACCCGAGGTACACAAATAGAGTAAGTCTGCTCTAGCAAGGAAACATAACATACTTATATTCACAAAATAAGTCGGTGCCTCTTGATAGTGTAAGTTATGGGCTCAGGTCTGAAGTTCCTTTAATCCCAGAGGGAAGGTAGGCTGGAAAGGGACTTTGCTTGAGTCTCACAGTTGACCACTCTGTTATAAGGTAAATGAGGGAGAGAGATAGTGAGTGAATAGAGCTAAGTAGCTAGAAGCAGAAAGTAGTAGCAGTGGATAAGCATTTTTAAAAAAACAGTATCACTAAAATACTAGGTACAGAGCAATAAACATTGGAGAAAAATCAAATAAAACATGTTTACAGCGTACAGTATAGAGCAAAAAATGAGTAAAACCTTTACATAAATAACACTTTCTAACAGGATATATATATATATATATATATATATATATATATATATATATATATATATACGGACCAAACCAAGTACACACAACACAAAGGTCCAGCAAACCAAATACCCCAACTTCTAATTATGAATAAAATAAAATCCAAGTCAGGAAAACAATTTAATGCAGAGGCAAAACAATATTAGAACATATAGGTATGTTGCAAATATATTATCTGATGCTGTAAATATTCATTCCTTACTGACAGGACTTCAGTTCCGTTCTGAGCACTGACACAGCCATTTCCTAGCTTGAACCAGCCAAAAACTTTCAGCTAAGACCTACCCATAGTGCCCCTCTCATAGTCTCTCCAAATCTTGTTTGCTGCATTCATCGTCAGATGTGCCTAGCCTCTCTCTCTCAAGCTAAGTGGAAATTTTGTGTATTTTGTGTAGTTTTTCTCTCAAAACTTTGCCTTTTTTAGTCAGTCTTACTAATTTTTGCTCTCGCCTGTAACCTACTTCTGATCCTCATCTCTACCTTTGGTAGTCAACCTTTTACCATCACTGGTACTGTCCCTCTCTCCTACCTTTGGTAGGCCCTCCTTTTGCCACTTGTGGTATTTCTAGATTCCATTGTTGGTACTCTCTCCTTTCCCTCTTTATCTTCTCGAAAAAAAAAAAAATCCCTTTACTTTTTCACTTGTTGTTTCCTTCTTGGTAGTTTTGTTGTCACCACATTATGTCAGAAAAAGTTAAGTTGGAGTTTAAACAGTGCGACAAGTGTGGGAGAAAGATGCCCAACTTGGATGGTCACACTCGGTGCGTTTATTGTTTGGGTGCGGACCATATAAATGCTTCTTGTGACATCTGCTCTAGTTTTAGTAATTGCACTCTAGCAGAGCGCAAAAACAAGCTGATCTTGAAGGGGTTAGTCAAAAGTCCTTTTTCAGAGGCTCTGTCTGGGTCGGAGGTCTCACCACCTTCTAAAACCAAGAAACACAAGGAGAAACAGAGTCACACAGTTCCTACATCTCCGACCATTATGGAACTGAGTTGGTACCAAGCTTCTCTGGCACCCACGGCGCAGACTACTTCGACACCAGGCCCTGTGTCTTCTCCCTTGGTGCCATCTCTGATGTTGACTCCTATTTCAGTTCCAGCTTTGACACCATCATCTTCGGTGCCATCCTTGGTCCTGAAACTGGCTTTGATGACCATACCCACTTCGGCACCATCCCCAGCCATGGTTATGATAGCTTATTTGACTCCACAGACTATGACCTCAGTTCCTAAAGTTGAACATCTCCCAAGAACCATATACTTTCCAACTTACAACCCTTTTTTGGGGCACTGGTTTAGCCCTTTTTTGAAAAACCTGACTCTCCTTCAGCAGCCACCTATAGATCCACCAGTTGCCTTTTTGAACAAGGTGTAGTGCGGGTTGTGGAACAGCTTCTGGCAGCTAGGGGGTTACCAACCCTGGCTATACCTTTCATTCCCTTTGGCATGGAACCCTTCATAGCATACTCACCCTGGTGCATGCTGTCTCAGCTCCGACTTTGGAGTTTCCCCTGTTGGCACCAACCACCCTTGCTGCATCAGCCCCATTGGAGCTGGTACACTCTCAGACCAGTGTTTGGGCTGTTGGTACCATGGTACCTAGTCTGGTGCCTATTTTTTTCACTGGCACCATCTATGTCCATGGCTCTGACAGCTTTCAGTCCTCTTGGAGCTCCTCACCTGGAGGCGGGCTCCTCAGGACAGGTTGTGATCCCAGTTCCGAGATTGTCCTTCTCGGTTCTGGGCTGCCATCCCTCCTCAGGAGGGCCTGTTTTCCAGGTGATGGAGAGGGTCCTTGCCTCCACAGGCTTGCAGTCAGCACCAATGGTATCAACACCAGAACCCCCTTCCAGCATGCAGCTCTCCCAACCCCCTACTTTAGGATCCCAGGCATGGGCGATGCAAGACCTCCCTTTGAAGGGAACTCTTTCTCTGGAGTCCTCCTCAGAAGATTCCACTGGGGAGCCATCCTGGAAGAAATGGTACAAGAGGAATCACCTTGATTCCCCTGTGGAATCTATCACTGAGGACACCAATTGCAATGAAGGAGAAGGGTCCCCATGGTCTCCCCAAGATGACGTCTCATTTAGAGACATTCTCAAAATCCTCAAACAGAGGGGAGACTGGAATTCCTCTAACCCTTCTTTGGAGGAATCGGTGTTCTTGCAGGTCTTCTGTGCCTGGCCATCTACTTTCTGGGTGACCCCACCTGCAGATGAGCTTGTAAAGCTGATTGTACAGCATACTGGAAGGCCCCTAACAATGTAGAACCTGTCCCCTGGAGGCCAGATTTAATTTTATCCAACCCCAAAGACCAGCCCAACTGGTCCAAGCAGTTGACGGTTGATTCTATGGTCATGGCATTGGTCACCAAGAGCAAATTGGCAGAGGATAGTTCCACTGTCCATCCTCTGAACAGGGAGTCTCAGGCCATGGACAGACTTGGGAAGTGGACCTCTGCTTCAGCCACCTTTGCCATTCAGTCGCTGAACTATCTTGCACATTTCACTCGCCTCCAAAGAGACCTAATTTCTGAAATGTCTACCTCTTTGGTGGGGGTACTGCCAGATGAGGTGTGTGACACTGTTGCTTCACAGCTAGATACCCTAGAATCTATCTCAAACTCCTTGATGCTTTTGATATCTCACACCACTGAGGGGGCAGCTCGAGTGGCCACATTAGGCATTGTCATGAGCCGTCATGCTTGGATGCATTTGTGTGATTTTGCAGACCCCTTTAAATCTTCATTCATCAATATGCCTGTCGACGGATCTACACTTTTTGGTCCCAAAGTACGAGATACACTAGCATGAAGTGAGAAGGATGAAAAGACCTTGTCTGCTGTGGGCATATGTTTTTCCACCCCCACCAGATGTCCTACTCCAGGAACCAGAGAAGAGGGAAACTGTTGTTCAAAAATTCCCAAGGATCTTTTCATGACACTTGTGGTAAGCAATCCCCCTGGGGCAGAGGAGGCAACTAATCTGAAAGATGCCACTTTCTGGACAGAGGGGGTCCGTGTAACCAGGGCACTAGTGATTCCTTCTCCAGCCAACCCCACCAGTGCTAGCAGTGGCCCAATTGCTTTCCTCTGGAAGCAGTCGGGGGTCATTTTTCTCTCCACCTACCAGCCTGGCAACTAATTACTAGTGATGTTTGGGTGCAGAGAATACTATCCAGAGGCTACCATATCCCATTCGATTTAACTCCCATACCCATCAAATGAATCCCCGATGTGCCACCCAATCAGAGGGAGGTAGCAGCCTTAGAAATAGAAAAGCTACTAAGAAAAAGAGTCATCCAACCAGTCCCATGAGACCAGAGAGGATCCAGGTTTTACTTGAGGTTTTTTTTAGTGCCAAAAAAGACAGAGGACTGGAGACCAATCCTGGATCTCAGCCTAGTGAACAAATTTATGAAACCTCAAAAATTCTGGATGGTCATGGTATAGTCCATTCTCCCTTTCCTAGAGAAGGACAACTGGATGTGCTCTATAGATCTCCAGGATGTGTAATACCACATAAAGATAGATCGGCGCTCCCGGAGATTTCTCTGCTTCCAGCTGGGAGCCAATCACTACCAGTTCAGGGTACTGCCATTCGGTCTCTCAACAGCCCCCCAAGTGTTCACCAAATGTATGGCAGTTGTAGTAGCTCATCTTAGACTATAAGGATTCCAGGTGTTTCCATATCTAGACGATTGGCTCCTTACCGCCTCGTCCAGGAATCTTTTAATCTGCAGCCTCTCTTACACTCAACGCCTCACTCTCCACTTGGGGATTACAATCAACAAGGACAAATCTCAAATGTTCCCAACAAAAACACTGGAATTCATCAGAGTGGTTTTCGACACAACATCCTGGCAAGCTTCCCTCCCTCCTCACAGGCTCTTGAAAATAAGACACCAGATCCGAGCCCTCCTTCAACAGACATTTGTACCAGCATGCCTTGTACTGCAACTCCTAGGCTCTATGGCAGCTGCCTTTACCCTAGTACCACTGGCGAGGTTGCACATGAGAATATTACAGTGGCTTTTTTCTTCACAATGGTCGATCTTAACCCACCCACCTGACCACATGATATGCCTTACAAGCCTTTGCAAGAAATAAATGCTATGGTGGATGAGGCCAGAATCAAATCTTTGGTGTTGGCAATTCTGTCTCCCCCAGCCCAGTGGCATGATGACCACAGATGCTTCCCTGTTAGGGTGGGGGGTGGGGGGCATTTCCAGGGAAAGATGGTGCAAGGCATCTGTTTCCCCATGGAGACCAATTTGCAAATAAATGTTCTGGAATTGTGGGAAGTTCTCTTAGGGCTGAAAGCATTCCATAAATCCCTCCCTTCCAGGACAATTGCAATTCAGACAACATGTCAGTCATCTGGTATATCGACAAACAAGGTAGAACCAGGTCTTACGCCCTGTGTCAGGAAGCCATGAGAATTTGGCACTGGGTGATAGCTTCCAACTGCTTTCTCATAGCAATGCACATTCCCAGAAGTTCCAACCTTATTGCGAACAATCTGAGCAGGAACATCCTGATGCCTTATGAGTGGTCCCTCAATCCTGTAATAGCAGATTGGATCTTCTGCCGCTGGGGCAGGCATTGCTGCGATATGTTTGCTTCTACTCTAAACAACAAATGCAGAAGCTACTTTGCCCTGATCCCCCCTCAGGGGGAGTCACTGAGGGATGCTCTATCACACGATTGGCCCCTGGGTCTACTGTATGCCTTTCCCCATTTCCCCTCATTCTGAAATTCCTCCAGAAAGCTCAGAGGTTGAGAAGCAAAGTGATCCTCATTGTCCCTTATTGGCCCCATCAAGTCTGGTTTCCTTTCCTATGGCCTCATCTGATTCACAGCCCGTGGATCCTGGATCAATCTCAAGGTCTACTGTCTCATCCTCAGGGACTGATTCACCCCAATATCCACAGCCTCAAGCTCACAGCTTGATTCCGCCACTTCCGATGATTTCCAGGCTGCCTGATATCTCATCCCTATCCGTGAGATTCTTCTGGATTCACACAAACCTTCCACCAGAAACATTTATTATAGTAAATGGAATAGGTTCTTTGCTAGGGCCAAGGATCAGGACATAGACCCTTTGTCTATGCCTGCTCAGACGATCCTATAGTACCTGACTACTCTTCTCCATGCAGGAGCCTCAGCATCAACAATTACTGCACATTTAGCAGCTATCACAAATTTTCATAATGGATTTGATAATTCTTCTGTTATGTCACACCATCTATGCAAAACCTTTTTGAAGGGAATATTACACATTAAACCACCTGTCAAGCCCCCCCCCCCATAGAACCCTGGGACTTGACTTTGGTACTTCAGTCATTAACATGCCCTCCTTTCAAACTTTCTGAGTCATATGATATAAAATTTTTATCATGGAAGACTCTACTTCTAGTAGCACTTACCTAGACGAGAAGAGTATCTGAGTTGCAGGCCTTGAGCGTCAAGAGACCTTACTTGAACTTCCACAGGGATAGAGTGTCCCTTCATACTGACCCTTCCTTATTGCCCAAGGTCATTTCTGTTTTTTCAATTAACCAATCTATTGACCTGCCGGTTTTCTTCCCTCAGCATTCAAACAGAGGGGAGTATCTTTTGCACACCCTTGATGTTCATAGGTAGCTTCATTTTTATTTGGACAGGACTAAATCTTTCAGGAAAATGGATCAATTGTTTGTGGCCATTGCGGGACCCAGACTGGGTAAACCTGTCTCTAAAGTGACTCTATCCTCCTGGCTTAGAAATGTCATTACCTTCATCTACCATCAGAATAACCTATCCTTACCTTCCAGAATAAAGGCTCATTCTACTAGATCGATGGCTACTTCTGTGGCTTTTCATTCCAGAACCTCTATGGGTCATATCTGTGCAGCAGCCACTTGGTTCATAGGTTCATACTAGGCTATCTGCCCTAGGGCATTTATAAGCCTAGCCAGAGTGTGTTTGGCTTTCGCCACCCATTTTAAATTAATTTTGCTATGCCCTTTTTCAGGTTAGTATACTGTGCCTCTGTCTAACAGTGACACAGAAGTGATACCCAGGGTAAACCTATGATCTCCCATCCACTCATCAAGATTCCTCTTGAAAAGAGTCAAATAGGGACTCTGCCTAACCTGGACTGGGATTTTATTCCAGAGTGAAGGGAGCCTCTGGGTTATGAATCTGTTCCTCCAGCATGTCCTATTTATTTCAGTGCTGAGGTTCAAGTCTCTGGAGCACGTAGCTCGATGGGATTTGGATTTTCTGAGGTGCAGCATGTCCATTAATTCCGGGTTGGACATGGCTTTATACATCAGGCACAGATCGCCTCTGAGCAGGCGGTATGCCACTGAGTAGAGCTGGAGTTTCTTTAACCGGGCAGCATATGGCATCTGTTTGAGCCCTTTGATCCTCTTGGTGAGGTACTTTTGGGGTCTTTCCAGTTGCTGCAGGTGTCTGGTAAGGTACATCCCAAAAGGGGCATTGTGCACAATTATGGGCCTGATGATGGATGAGTAAAGAGGCACGATGACCTCCCCTGATCTAGATGTGAATCCCTTCATGATTAGGTGGGCTATATAAAATGTTTTTCTAACCACTTTGGCCACGTGGTTGTGAAATGAGAGATTGCTATCAACTTGGGTCCCCAGGTCCCTAATTACTTCTTCTGTACTTAATGGATTACCACCTATGTGGTAATTTGTGGGCACTTTGTTTTTGCCAAAGGGGATGACTATACACTTTTTGGCATTTAGCTTGAGGCCATGGCTCTGGCACCAGTTGTCTGTTTCTATGAGGCCCTTTTGGAGGATGCTTGTGTCACCTGGAGAGTTGATTATGGCACCCAGTTTGCAGTCATCTGCGAACTTGGTCAGCCACAGTCCTTCCGTGTTGGCCTTTACCTCCAAGAAATATATACCGAACAAGAGAGGTCCCAGGACTGAGCCTTGTGGGACGCCACTTGTAACTGGTTTGGAGTCTGACATGGCTCCAGCAATTCTAACCATGTGGGTTCTGTCCTTGAGCCAGTTTGCAACCCATCTAGTGACATAGGGGTTTATATTTAAGCTGGTGAGCTTATCTATAATGCCCGAGTGGGGTATTGTATCGAAGGCTTTTGCAAGGTCCAGGTAGGCTGTGTGGACCACCTTCCCCTCGTCAATGGCCTTGATGACTGTTTCAAAGAAATCGACCAGGTTTAAGAGGCTGGATCTGCCCTTAACAAAGCCGAACTGGGTAGGATCCAGTGTCTGTAGGTCCCCAATATCTTTATTTATGAGGTCCATGATGATCCTTTCCATAGCTTTGCAGACCAAGCTAGTCAGGCTTATGGGGTGATAGTTTCCAGGATCTGTTGAGGCACCACCTTTGTGGAGAGGGACCACTGTTGCTGTACGCCACTCTTTGGGTACATATCCTGTAGTAAGGCTGAGATTGAACAGTAGTTTTATGTTTGGGTTTAGCTCTTCTTGGAGTTCATGTAGGACGCAGCCTGGGACACTGTCTGGTCCCATTGATGCTGTGTTTTTTGCTTTGGAGAGTGCGGCTCTTACCTGAGCATCTGGGATGTCAGGGGAGCAGCACTCTGCTGGGATAGATATTTGCCCTTTTGGTGGGGAGGGGGGAGAAGTTTGCGCTGAACCTGTCAGCTAGGATGTTGGCAATGTCTGTGGGTTCGGTGTATTTTTTGTCATTTTGGACTAATTCTGAGCATATCTGGGAATTCCCACCCAGGTTCCTAACATAACTAAAGAAAGCCTTGTGATTATCCTTAGTGTCCTCTGCAATTTTTCTCTCAAAGCTGGCCTTAGACGATTTTATGAGTGCCCGTAGTTTTTTGCTAATACTGATCAGAGATGCCTTCTCTTTTTGGGATTTTGCTCTATCATGTAGTAGCTTCCTCCTTCTATTGTATAGTTTGTTTATGGCTGGGGTCCACCAGACAGGACGTCTGCCTTTGGAGGACTGGGTCTTGGTTTTCTTTGGGATTGCATGATCCATGTATTCCTGAAGGTGTTCATAGAATGCGTTTATAAAGGATTCTGCAGTCTGGGCCGTATTTTCCACAGGCCTGGGGGCTTTGAAGGATTCCACCTTGGTTTTGAGGAGTGTGAAATTTGCTTTAGAGAAGTTTTTCACTGTGGTTTTCTGGGCAGGGGGTGGAGTCGGGATGTGAATATCCAGTGAGATTAGTTTATGGTCTGATCTTGCCAGTGAGGGATACACTTCTGGTCTGGAGCATAGAGTCCCCATGTTGGTGATGATCAGGTCCAGTATGTTTTCCCCTCTTGTGGGAGTGGTAACAAGTTGTTCCATAGCATTTGAGTTTATAAATTCTAGGAACCTTTGGGCTAGGGTGTTGGAGCTACAGTAATGCTCCCAGTCTATGTTTGGGTAGTTGAAGTCACCCAATTTAGTGGTGTTTGGAGAGACCTTCATATTTTCCAGTGTTCTCAGGAAGGCCAAGTGGGGTTCCTGGGTTTGGGAGGGTGGTCTGTAGCAGGCTGTAAACTGGAAGGCAGTTTTATCCACTGTTAATTGCACATGGATAGTCTCTGATGCTTCGTGCTGTGCCACCAACCTGGAGGTGTGGGTATCTTTGATGAATATTGATACTACCCCTCCTTTTGTGGTTCGGTCTAAGTTTTGGGGCCGAAATGCATGGTATGAGGTATAACCTGGTAGTGCTGGGGTTCTCTCTGGAGCCTTGAACCAGGTTTCTGTTACTGCACAGATATCAATGTTCTCCATGCTAAGGAGAGTTTTGAGTGCATGCATCTTGAGGTTTAGACTTCTGGCATTGAGTAGCATTACTCTTAGTTTCTTATCCCTTGTGATACCTATGGAGGTGGGTTTGTCTTTTGAGCCTTGCCTAAAAAAGGCACTATGGGGTAGCAAGAACCTTTGCCAATATCCGAAAGCCCAGGGGTGACAGGTGCAAGCCATCCCTAGCGAAGCATCGTGGCTTGTCGAGCATGTCATCCCAGGCTGACAGGCATTGGATCCCCTTTGAATGACACCAATACTTAAGCCAATTGTTGAAATTGATCATCTTGTCTTCATATTGTGGCATCATTCTTGGTGAGGGTAAGATGCTACTCAAGGTCCGGGTCATACCGGCCTGGGCTACATGCTCAGAGAGCTCCTCTATGTCTCTTTTCATGTAGTCCAGGGAGGTACGTCTCAGGTCATTCAAACCAGCATGGACAATGACTGAGTCATATTTGTACTTGCCTTGGAGTGACCTGAGTGCTTGTGTTATTTGGCGGATCCTAGCGCCCGACAGGCAGCTCACCATGACCTTCTCCTTGTTCAGCCTGGTGAGCGGGATGTCAATGTGCCTGATGATAGAGTCACCTATTACAAGTGTATCAGGTGTGTTGTTTAGCCTTAAGGGCTTTGACTGTTTGGCACACTGGCTTTGTGGGCTATGTGTTGCACGTGTTTTGTTTTGGGGTAGCGGTTGCTTGGGTGTCTGCTTTGGAGGTCTCTGCTGCTTAGGTAGATTTTTATTTAGAGTCTCCGAGTATGTTTTTGTGTGTTTATGTGTTTGGTTTGCTGTCGTGGTAGGTCTATGTGAGACTGGAATTGTAGTGAGTGTGGTTTCCTTCTCCTCCTGACTGGTTACACCAGTACTGAGTTGAGAGAGCTTAGCCTCCAGTTTGACTATATGGTTGCATCTCTCACATGTGTTGGAATTTGTTGGGAGGAGGAGAGGGTTGTCTGTGTACATGAGGCAGTTGTAACATTGCCTCAAGATTCCCAGATTCACCAGCTGGACCGGAGAGGAGATTGACAACTGACCTTTGGACATGCTAGAATAGTATTGGGAATTCCTTTATAATTGAAAATAGGGCCAATGGGGAACAAGGTACTCAAGGGGAGTTTCTGAGGGTGTAGTGCTTTTAATTTTTTAGTGCTGACTTAGTGAGCAAGTGCCAGGTAACTTAAATGCAATGTGTTACAGGTAACTTAAATGCAAAAATGACAAACAGTAACTTTATTTCAAGTGAAACAAAGAAATAAGTACAGTAAGCAATGCAGATATCACTAGGGATCCACAGAAGCGCTGAAAAGCCACATTTTAGGAGGAATTAGCGTTTCAGGGAAATAACAACCAAACAAACAACAAGCATGCAAACAAAGCTAGATTCAGTAGGCCTGGATCTAGTCTATGCTACAGCAAACAAGGTGTACCAATTTCAGTAAGAAACAGTTCAAATATGCAGGCACTATAAGCCTTTAACCAGACCTCATACCTTTATCACTCATTACAAATTGGATTTGGCCTCCAGGGGATGAGCATTTTTTGGTTCTATGGTGCTCAGGAATATCCTTCCTTAGGACTACCCAGGACTCTAGTAGCTGGGGACTCGGTCCTATCAGTAAGGAATGAATGAAGATTTACAACATTAGATAAAGAAGTTATGTCTTACCATAATGTTCCATCTGTGTTGTAGATTTTTATTCATTCATTACTTCCCACCCTCCTTCCCCCTGCCTGGACTGCTGGTGAACTTTAGGAACTCCTGGTTAAGGTATTTGCTCAGACAGCGCCTCCTACTATCTCTCTTACTATCGCTATAATATAGGGATGGGCAAACTCGATCTGGAGAGACTATGAGAGGGGCATTGTGGGTAGGTCTTAGCTGAGAGTTTTTGGCTGGCGAGAACTTGGAAATGGCGGTGTCCGTTCCGAAGATGGAGTCCTATCAGTAATGAATGAATAAAGATCTACAACACAGATTTAACATTATGGTAAGGCATAACTTATTTTTCAAGCTGCTCAACACGTGGATGGAAACCAAATTTTCCACTGCCGACCGGTTTCGCCCCCTGATGTCATCAGTACAATAGTACATCCATCCTAGTATTTCTACCTTTTATACTTTAAGGTTTTAAAGTCACATCAATCAATTTATTCCCACCAAGCATATAAATACATATACAAATTATTCATGTGCAAATACATACCAACTATCTAAACTGCCCAGTGGAAAAATATATATACATGAATAAATCAATCTTACAGCTTCATTCAACATATATAACAAACATACAAATCCAGCATATCACACAAAATAATCATGTAAAACATGTATATTAAGCATATTCAAAGAACATAAACATAAATTATTAATAACACCCCAAACATGATCTGTATCGGATATGTACATATAAACCAATGCATACCCAAACATAAGAAAATCTATGTAAGTCTGGTCTATATTTGTGTCTTTCTGCTTTTCTCGGTTAGGGGTCGCCACAGCGGAACTCGGTTCGCTAATGATTGGCAGTAGATTTTTATGTGCTGGCTTGCCGGGCCTAAGGCACAACCTTCAACGAAGGAATGCCCATTCATGCATGTCACCACACAGAAGACGCTCTAACTGAGAATCGAATGGGCGTCTAACTGTGAGGCGACAACGCTACCGCAGCACCACCACCGCAGTATCAAGCCTGATCTATATATGGCCCCCAAATTAACTATCCACAGTTTTTCTTTCTTATCCAGAATTTTATGTTTCTCCCCATTAGATAGATGACTGCCCCAAACCACATCTATACCAACAAATACAAAATGCGCTGAGGCATGTTCTACCTTGTACTTAAATAAGGCGCTCCTAGATCTTTGCAATTAATGCCACTCAGATACACAGCTATTTGATTTTTAAAGGCTCTAGAGGTCTGGCCAATGTAGAAAGCCCCATAGTGGCATATTGCCATATATATGACCCACTCAGTGCGACATGTGATCAAATGTCTGATCTCATATACCTTCAAAGTATTTACTGAGGTAAAAGATTTAGATCTAGATACAACCTTGCAGTAAACACAATTACCACAACTGTTGCAACCCCTCAGGACCTTACTACTATGTTCTTCTTGATCTTTATTAATTTTTTTGTACCATGATAGAAACTCACCCACATTCTTACCTCTTCTATAACTATATGAACAATGGTCATCTAAACATTGGCCCGAAGAAAATCATCTGATTTTAAAATGTGCCAGTGTTTATCAATGATTTCCTTTATTTTAAAACTATTTGATACCATATGTAGTAACTAATGTAATATGAGACTGCTGGGAACCTATACTTACTTCTGGTACCATTTCTTTATATAGTACAGGTTCTCTTTTATACTCCACGGCTACTTTATTTACCTTAGTTATCTGACATTCATCATAACCTCTTTTTATGAAGCTGTCACCCATTTTTTCAGCCTCAAATATATAGTTATCATCATCACTGCAAATACGCCTTAACCTTTGAAACCGGGCCTGGGATATATTTGTCCCCATATGTTTAGGATGGCAACTACCGGCCTGTAATAAGGCATTCCTAGTAAAAGGTTTCATATATAAACCAGTAATCATGGTACCATCTACAGCTTTAGCAACCTGTACATCAAGGAAATCAATAATAGATGGTTCAATTCTATCCACAAACTTAATACCAAATACATTAGAATTAAAATAATTGACAGATAATTGCCAATCTCTAGTAGTTCCTGCCCATATACCCCAACAATCATCTAGATAATGTTGTCACAGCACCAATTCATGTTTAAATATATTCCTCTCATCATATACCAAATCATACTCTAAGTAGCCCATAAAAAGATGTGCGTATATAGGGGCAAAGGTGGTGCCTATTGCTGTACCCTTAACTTGAAGGTAACATTCTTTTCCAAAATAAAAACATTGTATTCCAAAACCAAGTTAACTAATGTGATAAGAAACTCACAATGATCCAAAGAATATACACCATATTCAGTCAACCAAAATTGCACAGCCTTAATCCCCCTCAAATGTGGGATACTCATATAGGGTGATTGCACTTCTCAAGTGTATAAACAAGATTCTTTAGTTCCTTGTAAATCACTCATTAGTTTCAAAAATTCACTAGAGTCCTTTAACCTTGCTCTTACCAAAGGTAGTAATGGTTTAAGTTGATTTTCCAAATATATAGAAATCGGCTCCATCAAAGAGCCTTTACCCGACACTATATATATACTTATATAAGCACACACTGAGCAGAACAGTAAGCCTTCTGGACATAACTTGACATCTTCACATTTCAATTATTTTATTGGACATGCAGCTTGTCTTATGTGGGTCAATCATTACTGATCATGGTAGTGAAAGTACTCCCCCTCTAAATAAATGGTTATCGATACCCAATTGTATATTGTCAGTGACAATATTTCCAGACCACATATGCATGTGCATGATAAGCTATTTGCCTGAATGGGGTGCACATTCGTCCACCTTTAACTGAATGTTTCATACAGGAGCATCCTTCATTGCGGTCCATCAGCTACTGTGCTATAAATAACTCTTAGTCTTCTTCACCTGACTTACTTTGCAGATGACAACTCTAACTGCTTCTGTCTACCAATGCAGTGATTTAGATTCGCTGTTCATATCCAGTTAACTAACATCAGGGCCTACTAGGGCAATTTAAAAACAGCACTATTA